>NC_073337.2:10932500-11082500 GCF_027580225.2 Misgurnus anguillicaudatus | reverse complement strand
CGGGTGACATCTATAACCTGACAGTCACTGCGTGCACAGAGAGAAGCCGTAACACATCACTGCCTCACATCATGAAGCTGGGTTAGTACCTCTCTTACACACACACATACACACACACATTCTGGTTTCCATGTTTTGTTTTTCCATAGACGTAATGCATTTCACAGATTCTCTGTGAAGTGTAAAGTCTGACTTTATATCCTTTGAGATTAAAAGAAAGTCTAGAAATTAAATTAATGTGCAGCCTTACAGAAGAACATGTGTCTGTGTCTGAGACAATATGATCTGATTCTTTAAATAACTCTCGTGTTTAGATATATGATTGTGGTTTCCTGTACAGAAGACAGTTTGAAACGTGACAGAATCACCCATTTCTTCTTCCTTATTATAGTTATTTATAAGCTGAGGAACTTTATGTGCTGATGTGTTAGTGCTGTTGTGTCTTCTGTAAACAGATCCGGCTCCTCCAAAGTCTCTCTACGCCGTCAACACCACAGATACGGCCGTCACACTGCTGTGGACTGAAGACGGTGTTGTTGATTTCTACCAGATCGTCTGTAGACAACTGGGACTCAACAGACAACAAAAAGTAAGAGTCTGACCTCAGTTCTTCTCAAACACGTAAGGGATGCACATTATCCCGCTTATTACACAATCATTTACCTCATAAGGTAAGGAGCATTAAATATTGATCTAAAATATTTTATTTGCTAATTTTTAACAAATGCAGACCTTGTGGGAGGAAAACCTGTTCATTTTCGGTTTTAAAATAGGACAAGATGTTCAAATGTCATAAACACACTATTTTCTTTAATCATTTGTAAATATATTTGTTATTAAAAGGCATATTTATATTTATTTTTGTGTACTTTTTAAAATGTACCTGTCAAAATGATTTGCAGCCGTGTGTTAGTCGTTTTGAGTGGTAGTTATCTGAAAAAAAGCTAATCTTGGAATGTCGTGACTGGCCAATCAGAATCAAGGATTGGAACTAACCTTTTTATAATGAGCTATACACGATCACAGATGACATCACATGTGTCCATAAGTCTGATCTAGAGGAAACTTCAGTGAGTCTGACCGAGTCTGCTCTGTTTATTATAATGATTAACTATAAGACTGAATAAATTCTCAATTCATTTATTGTTATTGCATCTCAGCAGATCCTCTCACAGATCCTAGTACTTTACGAACTCATACATACTGCAAGTTTGACAGCAGTGACAACCGCATTTAAATGCAGAAGTGAATCCCCCAAATGTTAAGGTAACCATAGCAATGTACTTGCTTGGTTATCATTCACTGCTTTGAGTAAAATAATATTATGCTGCTTCTCTCAGCGCTGTCTTGCAGTGTTGCCAGGTCCACTTTTTTTTGCTTACATACCATTTTTGCGCTTAACTGTTTCAGGGCTCGAAAGTTGGTCGCACATGCAACCTAATTTTTCAATGGTGCACTTAAAAAAATCTGAGGTTGCACCAGTGTGACCAGCCGTTCAGGTGAAAAAAAGTATCCACAACTCGAACGTCTTCTTCTGGTTTAACAACAGATGTACATTAGACACACACATAGACCGTGGTCTAAACCAGTGATTTTTAAACTGGGGGCCGTTTTATGAAAAACATTAATTTATCATGAATTCTGTGTAATTAAACCTAAAAAAATAAGGCTACTATCCAAAATCACTACTTTTTTGTATAATTTAATGTTTTTTTATTAAAATGTTGAGTTTTAGAACAGTTTTTTGTCACAAATTGTCTTTGGGGGGCTGCGAAGGAATGCACCGTACACAAGGGGGGCCGCACGCTGAAAAAGTTTGGGAACCACTGGTCTAAACCAATCAGATAGTGAAGGGCAAACACCTCCCCTCCCTCATTATGGGCGTTTCACACGGTACGCGGCAACCGCGAGTGTTTAGTTCTTTTTCAATAGGAGACGTGCGGAAAGCGTCAAAACTGGTACGGATACAGAGGTGAAGCGGAGTTGATCCACACGCCTTGCCTGTGCACCCCAAAAAACCTTTTAAGGACACGGCTCTTCACGGCTGCACAAAACGCTTCCACTATACACGAGAAAGCTGTAGCCGCGCCGCTTCCGCGTAAACGGCCTTAACTATGAGCCACGGTTGTAGACAAATATAAAGGGAATGCCGCGAAAGAGAGTCAAAATGCACAAAAGAGTCCGAGTCTGTGTGTGCAAGAGAGAGAGACAAAGTGTGCGAAAGAGAGAGACAAAATGCACAAAAGAGTCCGAGATGTTTTCAGTCTCTGTTTCCTTTAATACTAACTATGGTCTCATGTGACTGGGGAGTTGTGTTTTTACTTACATGTTGTTATATATATATATACATATATAAATATAAATATATTACTTATTTTGTGTTCTCAGCAATGGCAAATCCTGCACACAACATTAAAACTACAATGAAAGATGGGAACAAAGCAATGTAATAAAAGTATTTTTGGGAAATAGATTTTAGAACAAACATAAAAGCAATAGGCTATAAGGGAAAAAGAATCATACAATAATTATAAAATACATATTAATTTATATTCTATACATTTAACCACCATGGGCGCTTGTAAAACTGCTGTGTTAAATGCAATGCAGTCAAAAATTTGGGTGCACCTAACTTTTGTGCTGGTGCACCTAAGAAAAAAAGTTAGGCGCACCAGTGCAAAAACTTAGTGTAGAGCCCTGTGTTTATGGCTTTGGCTCATGAAGTGATCAAGTTTTTGCTGTTATTTAAGTGAGAAGGCGCTGGTCCCAATATTTTGATCTTCACGTTGGATTTTGAACATTGGCTGGGTTTTTTTTTTGCAAGATCTGGCAACACTGGTAAGCAAACACTCGTGCCTCTGTCACGTGCCACTGACTTTTTCCCCTTTTAGGCATTTTTTCAGAAGAAAGTGAAAGTGATATTGTCAAGTATGCAAAACATACATCTGCATTTAACCCATCCCCGTGCGTAGTGAAAACACGCACTGCAAGTCGTGAACACACACGCACCTGGAGCAAGGGGCAGCTATCACTGCAGCGCCCGGGAAGCAATTAGGGTGAAGGGCACCACAGTCACAACCTGCTGGCCGTGAGACTCGAACCAGCAACTCTTGTGTTACAAGCTCGACTCTAACCACTAGACTAAAAACTTCATCAATAACTAGTTGTTCAGTTCAGTTTTTTACATACAACGCAGAGTATCTGTGAATGTGGTTGTCACTACCTGCAGGTTGTGGGTTTTAATCAGTAGTAGTATTCAGTCCCGTAAATGACTGAAGTGTGTGTGTGTAAAGAACAGGATTAAACATTAAAAAGTAAAGTAACAACAGAATTTCTTTGCATTATGTACGAGGCCTTTTACACGGAGCTTCACAAGGATAACTGCTGCTTTTATCATGACAACGACTCAGTCTGTCCAAATGGCAACTCACGGCATGGGTCTCTCTCTCTCTCTCTCTCTGTTTGTGTGCAGCAGGTCCGTGAGCCACTGGTCACTGCTTCACATGTTTTGACAGTCTCTGGTCTTCAGCCGTCCACATCATATAACTGTTCTGTGATCAGTATGAGCTACAGCAGCTCTAGTGAACCTGTTCACATCAGCATCACCACTTCAGGTGATCATCACACTTCACTCTTTATCTGTGTCCTGCTGTTCACACACATATATGTATTGTGAATATGTTGTTTGTGTAACTAACTTTAACTAAACTATGACTAAAAATCAAACTGATTCTCTTTGTGTGCGTGTGCGTAGTACGCGAGATGAACCCGAGTGTCGCTGCTATCTCCGCTCTGGCTGTTCTCAGTGTTTTGTTGATCAGTCTGCTGGTTCTCTTTCTGTTGGTGTTACGGAAGAAACACATGGAGCTGAACCGGTGAGAAATCTCTTTGTTTATCTTCATCTTACTATTAAGTGTGTTGTGTTTCTGCTCAGCATCACAATGAAGTGTCTCTGTTTGTGACTTTAGGGAATGTGCAGCTGAAACCTTTGTCAATTTCGCATCTTTTGAGCGGGACGGAAAACTTCCATATAACTGGTACATCATTCTGATCTTATTGATGTCTATCGTACAAAGCTGAGAAACTAAATCACACACATACAGACACACGTCACTGTTATTACTGATGATAATGATGATGAAGATTTCTGTCTGATTTACTGTTTCACACACACTCACATTATGATTAATATAAGAGCTGAAAGACGGTCAGTAAGGGCAGATTTGTGTTTGTTAAAAACATTTCAACAAGTTAGGCTGCTGAGATATCGAGTAATTATTTGATATTTCATGTATATTTATACTAGAAGTGTCAGTTGGTTTGTCTAAAGCAGTGGTCTCCAACATGGTGCCCGCGGGTTGCCCTCATGGAGTCTGTGAGTTGCCTGCCAAAGCCAATTTTAATATTTATTCATTACGTATTTTTTCTATTAGCTTGGCTTCTTTTATGTATGTTAACCTTTTAAACAATGATAAAACATATCAACCAGTAAAATACAATAAAATCAACAAGTAAAAGAAAAAAAGATTTGAGTAAACTATATAAAAAATTGTTTTATCCATTGTGGTAGCCCTTGCTCACAAAAAGGTTGGAGACCCCTGGTCTAAAGTATATGACTGACATCTAGGGGTGTAACGGATCCCATGGTTTGGCTCGCATGCGATTTGCGGATTAATGCGCAAACTTAAATATTGAACGTTTATCATTTGCTCGTGTTTCAAAGGCTTTCAAATGTTAAAACTCAAGTGATTTAAAAACAATCTAACTACAAAAGAGCTTTTTTTTATATGCACAGACGCACATGCGGTCCACACTGCAATGGGGTAAGCAAATGGGGTAAGCAAAAAATCTTGGAACATTTTTTTTAAACACTAAATTCAAGAAAAATTCAAGAAAATTTGCTTACCCCATTGGCAGATTTTTTTTGCTTGTTTTATTCACAAAATCTTTTAAATTTGATATTTTTGGTCTAAAAACTAGACTTATTTTCTTGGGTCGTTTTGCTCATCAATAAAAGCATCTTTATTTAAGAATTTTTTTATATATTTTTTTTACTGAAAACATGACAAAAATACTACAAATTTTTTTCTTGAAAATCATTTTTTGCAGTGTAGCTCTAAAAAATAATAATTATATTTAATTTTTACAATACAGACTGTGTTACTATTCATTTGATTCGATAATGTCCATTATAGACCTTACTTAATGTGCAACTTTTTTCTTTTTTATAAATGTTTGTAGTTTCTTTATTTGTTCTTATAAGATTTTTCCCACCCCTTTTTTGCTGATTCGAAAAATTATCTGATTCGTGCCTCAAAAACCATAAAGTGATCCAAATCGTGAGTTTTGTGATTTGGTACACCCCTACTGACAACAGGGCCGGGTTTCCCAAAAGCATCGTAAGGCTAAGTTGATCGTAAAAACAATCGTACGAATCATCTTAGAATTACGGGCTGTTTCCCAAAAGCTTCGTAACTTAAGTTGCACTTGATAATCATCGTAGATCTACGAGTGGTCTGTAGTAATCGTTCATTCATAAGTGCATCGTAAGACAACAGAGTTACAAGGTCACCTGCAGGACAACCAGCAAATTGCACTCCTGCAATGACGATAATGTAATGTTTTAAATGTTTATTTATTTATTGGGTTCTTCTTTGTTTATTTTATATGACTAAACATAAATTAATAAAGAAGGAAAACGTATTTTGTACAAGTTGGTAAAGTTTTTTGTATTTTGGTAAAAGTTGGTATAGCAAATTGATAAATGGTTCATACCGATTGCTGCTATAATTCATCTAAACATTGTTTTGAAGGGAAATGGCATCTAGTTAAAGAAACCAAATAAATATTTACGGTACAATGCAATAATCCATAATAATAAAAAAACATAGATAATAAACAACAAATAATAATAATAATCTAAACTATAATAGAAATGCAGAAGGCATTTCGAAGTGGGACGAGTCCTAACTAAATACGGAAAAGAATATTTAATAAATTATTAAAACAATTAAAAAGTCATTGAACAATAATTAAAATAAATTATTAAAAATATTAGTGCACACCAGCTGCATTAGACATCAAATGTTACATAGATAACACAGCAAAATGATCACTACAGCTAGTGAAGGATGATGTTTCTTGCAGTAAATTCAACAGCGCGGCAGTCGCAGTCACTCTATGCAGCCGCACATGCAGCTGAACGCAGACCTGTGGTGTCGTGTTTTTACTGAATGTTTGCTTTAGTCGTGCAGTCGTATGTGATCTTTCAGTTTAGGATCATTGATTATATAGAAATGTGTACGTCCGGCCGGCCGTTCGTGTGCTGTGGTTTTCACATTCAGATACTTACTGCATGAGCATTGAATTAACCTGTAATATATCTGATTCATCTGTGTGTATTTGTGTGACTAATGCAGCATCACATGTGTCCACTTCTGCTCCGGTCTCTTCATGTTTTGCTTTTGTTTCTGTCCAATGGGCTTCAGGCGCAGGAGTCTGTTTGCGTTCCTCACGCTTCTCCCATCCTGCCTCTGGACTGACTATCTTTTGGCCTTTTATATTAATCCGTGGTAAGTAGCCGCGCATGCACTGCTTCTCCTGCTTGGCTCTTTGTTTTTCTCTTGCTGTGTTGTGTATTGTGGATGAACAGATATCATAACAGAACCCAGTAATGAATGTACAGTAGTTGTGTTTCCTCAAAACGCTTCATCTCTGGCTTTTGTGTTAACACGCAGCTCGATGTGTCCAGCAGCTCGACTCTAACAGTCACACTTTGTTCTGCATGTCAGCTTCACAAACAGACGCTCGGTTCAAGATGTTTAGTGTTAAGACTGCATTTACATTCAAAGTGTCCTGCACGTTTCCTCTCTGTGTGTCTGACTGAATGCAGATCATTATATCAGATTAAGAAAGTTTGCTTGGTTTTGCTTTATGAATCGCAGAGGTGTAAAGTACTCAAGTAATCAGATACATTTTTTAAGTATCTGTACATTTATAAGTGTGTTTTTCTTTTATTTCACTACATTGAAAAGTTCCACTACATTTCATATTTAATTTAAATAAAAATCTAGTATTTAATTACTTTTACTTGAGTATTACTAACGTATAATAAAGTACTACATTTTAAGTATTAAAAGTAAAAAACTACTTTTATTTATGAAATGTACACTGCAGAAAATAAATTTCTTACTTGTTTACAGTACAAATATGTATTACACTGCCTAAAATGAATTTCAAGAAACAATTTTCTTAGTATTTTTGTCTTGTTTTCAGTAAAAACATCTAAATATTCTTAAATTATGATCCTTTTCTTGATGAGCAAAACAACCCAAGAAAATAAGTCTAGTTTTTACATCAAAAATATCAAATTTTAGTGATTTTGTGCATAAAACAAGCAAAAAATTTAATTTTTCTTAAATTTGTGTTTAAGAAAAATGTTTAAGATTTTTTTTTGCTTACCTCATTGGCTTACCCCATTAAATTTGATATTTTTGGTCTAAAAACTAGACTCATTTCTTGAGTCGTTTTGCTCACTAAGAAAAAGCATCTTAATTTAAGAATTTTTAGATATTTTTTCTGAAAACAAGACAAAAATACTAAGAATTTTTTTCTTGAAAATAATTTTTTGCAATGTAAGAAAATAAGTAAAATCAATAGAGTAAGAAAAAAGTTGACACCTAATTTAACAAAAAAAGCTTACCCCATTTGCAGTTTTTTTTTTTTGCTTGTTATAAGCACAAATTCACATAAATTGTATATTTTTGTCTCAAAACTAGACTTATTTTCTTAGGTCATTTTGCTTATGCAAAAAATGCATCTAGATTTAAACATTTTTATATATTTGTAGTTAAAACCAGACAAAAATACTACGCAAGAAAGTCATTTTTTGCAGTGTATGCATTGTGATTTATAAAGTAAAAGTTTGTCTAAGAAATAAAGTACAGATATTTAAAAAGTGAGTAAAATGCTTCACTACTTTACACTTCTGATCGATTGTTTAAACACTTTGAAGGAATGTTTGGGCTCGTGTTTAGAGATTCCTGTCAAACATCACATTTACAGTCATTTCATTAAAGGTGAACTTCACCTAAGTAAACATAAAATGAAGTTTTGAAAGTATATCCACAAGATAACTTGTGTAATAAAATCTGCAAAACAAGTTACTTTCAGTCCGTTCTTGTCACGTATGCCAGTAAATAAATGCAAGGTGTGTGATGTAATGCTGAAGGCAGGTTACATTGTGCATCACAGCAAATAACACAACATTTCTATACTGAAGAATCAATGAGCTGTACATGTACAGAAAGAAGGATTTACTGTAATAATTGATGAAGTTTTGAAACCATTCCTTGAAAAGTGAACAGCATGTTTGAAGATTGAGGCTCATGCGTTTCAGTTGTGTAATAATTCTGCCTCTTTCATCATCTGTAGGAGTAAAACAGCGCTTAAGAAGAGAAAATTAACCAGGTAAAAACATCATCACATTCATCTGTATGTGTAAAGGCTTGACTATGTGTAGTTTAAGATTTCATTAATTATGTTCAAGATGTTTGTTGAGTATTTTTCTCTGTGTGCGTGTGTGTACAGTCCGGTTCAGCTCAGTGATTTTGAAACTTACATCAAAGATATGAGCAGAGATTCGGCGTACAAATTTTCTCTCCAGTTTGAGGTAAAACATTATTTCTCATTATCTACAAGTCATTGTGGTACTACTAAAGAAATCCCTTACAGTTTCTTTGTGTGTCAGAAACCAGAAGGGTGTTTGTTGTGTTTATTTGGTCTTTGTGTGTCAGGAATTGAAGAGTGTTGGTCTGGATTTGACCCATGAAGCTGCTGATATGCCCATCAACAGACCCAAAAACCGCTACACCAACATCCTGCCCTGTAAGTGTCTTGCCGCCCACCCTGTAGTCATAGCAACGCTCTGTTCATTGGCTGCGGTATCTATTAGAAGTAGGGTTGCAAAATTTTCTGGAAACTTTCCATTAACGGGAATTAATGGGGATAAAATGGGAATTTGAAAAAAATGCCTATAACAGGGAACTTAAATGTAGTTTAAAAAAATATCTTGCAGCATAATTTGGTTTAAAACAACAAAATTTAATGCAATTTCATTTTCTGCTTCCTGAAGGGCCAATGAGGCCACACCACTGCATGTACTTGCATTCTTTCATAACATGCACAGATCATTTCTTGAAGCCTGTAAATCAGATATCTAAATGTAAGCTAGGACAATTTCATTGAAAATTTATGAGGCTAGCTATCATGTGGCTAGCTCAAGCTGTGATGCTCTTTCTTCTACATTCTGCTAGCCAGTTTTCTGTTCATCATGCAGAATTACTGTACCACCCAAGAGTTTAGACACATTACATTTTTAATAGGGCTGTAATGATTAATCGTGCAAATGCGCGTTTTCTCAATCAATGAATTTTAATGAATTATGGTAAAATCCCGGCACATCCCAAAGCCAGGGGGCGCTCTACCAGACATTTTTTTGAAAAGTTGCCCGCCAGCATTTTTTGTGATTTTCACAAAAGTTTCACAAAATGCCTTCCAGAAAAATGTTCTTCTAAAAATATAAAAACATACAAATATATGAAATGAAAGAACAGACCATCTGTTTTCAACCAAACAATAAACAAACAAACAAAACTAAAAAATCTTATCTATATTTTTTTCTCTGCTTATGAACTCCTAAATATGGGTGTTTTTCTTTAAAAATATATTTTTTAGCAAAAAGCTGAAATAATTGCATTTTTGTGAAGGAATTTTGCTAGAGATCAGATTCAGAATGATTATCAAAACATACACAGAGTTTAAAATTAGTAAATAAATAACGTTTTGGTTTCAGTTTTTTCATAAATTGCATAAGTGCTTCGTCAAGTAGATAATTGTGGTAGTGCAGATTAACATAAAAATTCATCGGGAACACTTTTTTATGCCAATTTTTTCTCTTAATTGACGACTTGACAAGATATCTCATCAATGGCGGGGAAAGAGTTAATGAAAGAAGTCTCTTATGCTCATCAAGCCTGCACTTATTTGAGAAAAATCGGATCAAAAATCATTTCTGAAGGATTTTTGATTAAATAAATCCCCTGCTTGATGACCATAAGTGTGAGGATTGTTTTTAAATTTGTATTACCTTGCATGCATATCTGCTTATGACCAAACAAAATGTTTAGTTATGTTTGTATATGATATAGTTTATATACATTTCCAAATATTTCTAAAATTCTCTAGATTAAGTTCCCATGAAAAGTTTTCTGGAAATTTACAAGAAATCTTCCACTTTGCAACCCTGTCAGGAGTTTGTGTGATGGAGACACAGGTCATGTTGACTTCTTATCTTTTGAATGTTTGTTTCTGTACAGATGACTTCAGTCGGGTTAAACTGATCTCACTGCACAATGATGAAGGTTCAGATTACATCAATGCAAACTATATTCCTGTGAGTGAACCTCTTTACTTCAAATTCACAACAGATCTTCATGTAGTTGTGCTCTTCATCATCAGCTGTTTTTTGTTGTTGTCAGGGTTATAATTCTCCGCACGAGTACATCGCCACACAGGGACCGCTTCCCGACACCAGAAATGATTTCTGGAAGATGGTTTTACAGCAGAAGTCTCACATCATTGTTATGCTGACGCAGTGTAATGAGCGCAGAAGGGTGAGTTCCCATAGCAACCTCTTCCCGTTACCGTATGGGGCCATATACAGCATCTGCTGTGTTCTCCTGCTGACGTTAATGACCGTATGTCCAGGTGAAGTGTGACCATTACTGGCCATTCACAGAAGAGCCTGTGGCGTGCGGCGAGGTGACGGTCGAGATGATGTCAGAGACAGAGTCCCCGGAGTGGACCATCAGAAATTTCAGACTGGGATATGTGAGGAGCACAAACACACAAACACCTGAGATGAATGTCAGTTTAGGGATGAAAACAGGACTAGGGATGTCGCGTTAACCGCAATGCCGTATTACAGTGCTACTGACAAACCAACCGCATGGATTGCAAACAACTTCGCTTTTCGTTAAATTCATGAAGCTATGCCCTTCTTGTTTTACACATCATACATGTATAATAAAGTCAAATAAATTTTATAAGAGTAATTTGTAAATTTTTTCTATTCAAAATTTAATACAAAATCACTGCAAGTGAAATTCCTTCACTGCAGCCCTACACAGGACATCTGTTGTCTTGTACTGTATGTGATCTGCAGTATCTTAGATGGATCTTTGGTGTCATTCTCTGCAGGCTGATGAAACTCAAGACGTTTTACACTTTAATTACACTTCGTGGCCTGATCACGGCGTGCCCACGGTCAACGCCATCGAGAGCATATTGCAGTTTGTACAAATTGTTCGACAGCAGGTGAACAGGACTAAAGGACCGATCATAGTTCACTGCAGGTGAGATAAGACTTGTGACACTGCAAAAAATGTATTTTGTATTTTCTTGATGAGCAAAATGACCTAAGAAAATAAATTTAGTTTTAGGAAAAAAAATATCATATTTAACCCTGGAGAACCCACGGGGTCAAATTTGTCCACTGTTAATTGCTGCTATCCACACTGCAAAAAATTATTTCCAAGAAAAAAAAATCTTTGTATTTTTGTCTTGTTTTCAGTAAAAATATCTAAAAATTCTTAAATTAAGATTTCTTGATGAGCAAAACGACCCAAGAAAATAAATCTAGTTTTTAGACCAATAATATCAAATTTAAGCGATTTTGTGCATAAGCAAAAAATCTGCCAATGGGGTAAGCAAATTTTTCTTGAATTTTTCTTGAATTTAGTGTTTAGGAAAAATGTTCAAGATTTTTTTGCTTATCCCATTGGCATATTTTTTTGCTTGTCAAAATCACTTAAATTTGATATGTTTGGTCTAAACAGTAGACTTATTTTTTTTGTCGTTTTGCTCATCAAGAAAAAGCATCTTAATTTAAGAATTTTTAGATATTTTTACTGAAAACAAGACAAAAATACAAAGATTTTTTTTCTTGGAAATATTTTTTGCAGTGCAAAAGGGTTCTTGGATTCTCCAGGGTTAAGTGAATTTGTGCTTAAAATTTTTTTTTTTTAAATGGGTCATTGCTTAATAAGAAAATGCTTCTTGATTTAAGATTTTTAGATATTTGTACTGAAAACAAGACAAAAATATAAAAAGTCATTTTTGCAGTGCCATTTTGCTTGATGAGTGTTTGTGATGATGTCATCAGCTTATGAATATTAATGATGTGATTTGTCTGTCAGTGCTGGAGTGGGTCGAACCGGTACATTCATCGCTCTGGATCGGCTTATGCAGCACATTCAAGAACATGAATATGTGGATATTTTGGGCTTGGTGTCTGAGATGCGCTCACACAGACTGTCTATGGTCCAGACTGAGGTACAGAACTCTACTGAATCCTGCTGAGATCCCATCAGCAGAACCTTAAAATGACACCAGATGTGTGTGTGTGTTTAGGAGCAGTACGTGTTTATCCATCAGTGTGTCCTGCTCATGTGGAAGAAGAAGAAACATCAATCCCACACCAGTGATGTCATCTACGAGAACGTCAGCAAGTCTTAATGAAGTGAGAACCTCAGCACGCTGTTGAAATGTGTGAAGAATAATGTGTTACAACTGACTTGTGAACATCAATAAAATCACGTTTATTAGGGCTGTAACACAACCAATCTGTAAAATCATAAAAAATCAAAAACGAATTTCAATGAGTTTTTTCAAATTTTCGATTAGTTGACATGCGTCTGCTTCATTCAGTGCGAGCTGTGCACTTATAATTAAAGTCAATGCGAGTTGTTATCAGGCGCTTCTTCTCACGTTGTGACCAACTTGGTTAAAATGAAGGCAGCATTGCCAGGTCTTCTGCCTTTTGGTTGAGTATACATTTGGACTTCTTTTAAACCGTTTCTGCAGGTTGATGTTTTCTGCTGGTTAGAGAGGATTTTGTGCATTAATTGTTGGTATTTGGGCTGTAAATAGTCATTGCGATATTTTGGGATAATTTTAAATGGCCATCGAGCTGGTTCTGTTACGCAGAACTGGCAGCCCTGACAGGACAATGACATAAGCAAAAGCGTAAAAGAACGTTTTAGTCCTTTAATATACAGTTGTGTTCAAAATTATTCAACCCCAACTGAAATTGATTGTTTTGGCCGGTTTGACATTGATTTTGATCATTCAGTAATCCTGCTTACAATTACATCAAAGAGGCATGTGTAGGTCAGACAAATATAACATAACATTTATAATGAAATAACCACAAATGTCTTTTCTGTGCTCACATCATTATCAGTTTTATTCAACCCCCAAGTGACATTCAATCTTAGTACTTAGTACAACATCCTTTTACAGTTAAAACAGCTTTTAAACGTGAAGCATAGCTTGACACAAGTGCCTTGCAGCGATCTACGGGTATCTTCGCCCATTCATCATGGGCAAAAGCCTCCAGTTCAGTCACATTCTTAGGCTTGCGCACTGCAACTGCTTTCTTTAAGTCCCACCAGAGGTGCTCAATCGGATTTAAGTCTGGTGACTGCGATGGCCACTTCAAAATGTTCCAGCCTTTTTTCTGCAACCATGCTCTAGTGGATTTGGAGGTATGCTTGGGATCATTGTCCTGTTGAAAGGTCCAACGTCTCCCAAGCCTCAGGTTTGTGACGGACTGCAACACATTGTCATCCAATATCTCCTGGTACTGAAGAGAATTCATGGTACCTTGCACACGCTGAAGTTTCCCTGTACCTGCAGAAGCAAAACAGCCCCAAAGCATGATTGACCCCCCACCATGCTTCACAGTAGGCAAGGTGTTCTTTTCTTCATAGGCCTTGTTTTTCCTCCTCCAAACATAGCGTTGATCCATGGGCCCAAACAGTTCTAATTTTGTTTCATCAGTCCACAGAACACTATCCCAAAACTTCTGTGGTTTGTCCACATGACTTTTGGCATACTGCAGTCGACTCTTCTTATTCTTTGGAGACAGCAAGGGGGTGCGCCTGGGAGTTCTGGCATGGAGGCCTTCAGTACGCAGGGTGCGCCGTATTGTCCGAGCAGTACCCACATCTGACAAATCTTTTCTCAGTTCCTCAGCAGTCACACGGGGACTTTTTTCCACTCTACGCTTCAGATAGCGCACAGCAGTCGCAGTTAGCATCTTTTTTCTGCCACGACCAGGAAGCGTTTCAACAGTGCCCTTTGCCTTGAATTTGCAAATGATGCTTCCTATGGTGTCTCTTGGTATGTTTAACATCTTTGCAATCTTCTTATAGCCATTGCCCTTCCTGTGAAGATTAATCACCTCTTCTCTTGTCTTCCTGGACCATTCTTTTGACTTCACCATGTTTGTAACCACACCAGTAAATGTTTAGGAGTTGAGTATCACAGTCATTTTAAAGCTGCCTAATTGGTGCCTATTAGGCTTTATTGCTGTTCCCTGACATCCACAGGTGTTTTCAATACCTGATTGAAAACACTTCAATGAACCTCTGTTATTCAGAGTGGTAGTTCTTTAAGGGGTTGAATAATTGTGTCAATGAAGAATTCACAAAAGAAACATTTACTACTATATTACAAAACCAATTGATGTCATTTTAGTTGCATATGGTTCTTTAAGAAGTCATTGTAGGATTTCATTCTGAATACAATTACAAATGTACACTAAATTCCCTAAAACCCTTAACAGCATTAGGGGTTGAATAATTTTGAACACAACTGTAAGTGAGTTTGTATTTGTATAATTGTTGTTGGGTTTTTATAAAAATAATATTAAACCACAAACTTATCATCGGTTTTAATATAAGGGGGAAATCCAGGTTTTTATTACTGTAACAACGCATTTATATCACTTTCATATCATAATGACTTATTTATTTTGTTAATAATGAATAATGTTATCTCTCAAAAAGGTCTAAAGTTGAAGATTAAAATGAGTTTATTAATTTATGGCAAAATTTCCTCACAAGCTGCACAAACTTTTAATTTAAGGCTTAAAATATCAAAATCAAAAAGATTATATTAGTAAAACTCTGTAGTAGTGTGTGGCTTTGAACTTTTAAAAGTAAACTTCTACAGATGAATACACTAATTCATTAGTGCCTTATTTACCTATAATAAGTAAAAAATGTAATATTTATGTTTTTATCCGATTAGTCGATTAATCGAGAAAAAAGAGTCACCCGATTAATCGATTATGAAAATAATCGTTAGTTGCAGCCCTAATGTTTATCACATTCTGATCCTGAATAATGTCATGATATTCGACAGCAGTGTGTTGTTTTTTTCAGGTCCTGCTGACGGTCTCTTCTCCTCAGTGTTCAGAGTTGAGCGACGTCAAAACCAACAAACCAACAGGAGAAGATCTCCCTCACGCCCCCATCAACACACACACAGCTCATCATCCGCAGCTGCAGTCAAATGCCTTAAAGTCCTGCATCATTCTGCAGCGATCACGACCTGCAGTTTCACCTGCATTTACTTTCATTTAGTTTCTGTGTCAATCTCAGGATCATCCCGCCACCCTGCTGGACACACGGAGTAATGCAGGGCAGAAGAGTTACGGCGTTACAGCGCTGTGAAGTACTGTATGTATCTGTCCATAATAGTGTTAGTTTTCACACCTTCAGCTGAGGTCCTGCATCACATTCCTCAAATCTCCTGTCAGCAAATGTAAAGACATTCGGGCCGTGATGATGTTCTTTAATATTCCAGCACTGCCATAAACACACACACAGTGTATGTGAAGAGTGTTTGATCTGTTTTCATGTATATGAACATAAGAAGGAATGACAGCGATGCTTCAGCAGAACTTTGCAGCCGTATGGACGCGCAGGTGTGTGTGTTAAAGAGTACAGCGGAGTATTGATGAATTGTTTTGCACTGATCATATCTATTGCTGTAAACCGTGTTCGCCAGTAGCTGCGCTTCTGTGACTGTGAATTGTGTTTTTAAAGTCTGTGCGATCTTTATCAACTCAACACAGACCTGTAACATCTGAGACAGAGATGAGCTGCTTGTGTCAAACACTACACTAGTTGCGTTACCCTTCGACTTGCGCAATTTGAAATAGCGAATTGAAAATGCACCCAATGGAAACACGGCGGTGTATATATATATATATATAGACAAGACAAAAGAGCAAAAGAGCTATGACAAGCGCATGACATCAAAATAAAGTCAGAGCAATTTCGTAGTCGACTGCTCTGTATGCTTTCAAGACGAATTTGCGGTATTTTGATGTCGGCCTGCATGGTGCCGACAATAATTACGTTTTAGTCGCAAAACATTGGTTAATGGAAACTCCGTTGTTAGTTTTTTGTAGACATTTAACGTTAAACTTGTATAAATCTTTAACGGAAATGCAGCCACTGTTGATCTGGGTCATTCGTTTGTTTTCTATTATGGATTTCCTAAATGTCAATATTGCAAAATGACTGTTTCCATTTAGTTGGGGTGACCATGCGTGCCATTCTTCCCGGACGCGTCCCGTCCAGGATTTTGTGTTCGTCTCCCGGAAGTCGTATTTGTCGATACGTCATAGAGGATTATTATTATTATTACAGAAAAGCAACCGTTACATTTTAAGGTAAGAATGAAACTACGATTGTATATCTTATGTTTTTAACTGAATGGCGTATGCGGTCAACAAATACGACTTCCGGAAGATGCACCGAAGTCCTGGACGGGGTGCGTCCGGGAGGAGTGGCACGTATGGTCACCCTAATTTAGTGATGTTATGCAACTAAAGCATCATTTTATTATCATTTAGGTATATATCACAGACGTGTTATCCAAGAATTAATGTCAAGGAAAGCCCCATATGAGCGCTTTTACGCATATCAGGTGACCTTTAAATGTGAGAATTTGCAGTATTGCCCATAAATAGAAGTGTTTGCAAAATTTACGTGTTTCAATTCGCAATTTAAAGGGACACTACACTTTTTTTTGAGGGTATGCTCATTTTCCAGCTCCCCTAGAGTTAAACATTTGATTTTTGCAGTTTTCAAATCCATTGAGCTGATCTTCAGGTCTGACGCTGGCACTTTTGGCATGGCTTGGCATGGTCCATTGAGTCTGATTGGACCATTGGCATCGCGCTCAAAGGTGACCAAGGAGTTTGGATATTTTTCGTATTTGGGACTTGACTCTTCTGTGGTTGCGTCGTGTACTAAGACCGACAGGAGGCGCAATGATATTACACACTGCCCAAAAATAGTCCCCTGCTATTGAAAATTACCAAAGGGACTATTTTTGGGCGCCTTCTGCAGCCATGTTACGGGACCAAAGTCGTTGATTATTACGTCAGAATGAGAGTATAATTCCTAGCCATATCGGCCTAGAAAATCACAACTTTTAATTTTCCGTCGGTCTTAGTACACGATGTAACTGCGGAAGAGTCGGGTTGTAAATGGGAAAAATATCGAAGCTCTTTGGTTGTTTTTTAGCGCGATGCTGGTGGTCTAGTCAGATTCGGTGGATTGTGCTGGGCTATGCTGGAGGTGGTACCGCCGGACCTGGAGATCAGCTGAATGGATTCCAAAAAGGTAGGGATCGGATGTTTAGCTCTGGGGGAGCTGGAAAGTGAGCCTATTTTCAAGGAAGGTGGAGTGTGCCTTTAAATCAGTGCAATTTAAAGGGTTATGGTAACGCAGTTATTGATGGGTTAATTAGGAATCAAATGAACATTTACACATTTGATATCCAGGTTGAGCAGCTCATATCTGTCCGAGTAAACACAGAGTCCAGCTGCTGTTGGTGTTGAATTTGAGCTCTGTGCGCATCGTAAAGCTCCACAGATGAATCTCACTCATTGCACATCGTCGTGTTTCTGCCAGTGTGGTGAGTTTGATCGTTGCATGCTGCAAAGTGAAAGAAATTACTTTAGTCTCATTGTTAGGTTTAGACTTAAGATCAGACATTAAATCTGAATTTGTATTTGATCAGACTTGCCTGTTTATCAGACACACGAGTTTTCAAACACCTCAAGGTTACAGATGAATGAAAACTTTCCCTAACAACTTGACAGCGTTTTATAATTCAACAATTAGGCACTGAACTTTGTAAATACTGTTGATTTTTACATGAAATGACAAAAGAGATACTGTATTGTGCTAAATGATCTGGGTACATGACTTAACTAGCTAGTAAACTAGAGAACTAGTTCATGTGGAAGAAGTCAGTGTGCGAATCTGCAATTTTCTCTGGAAATGAGAGAAACTTTCCTCTAGATTGGGATTTTGAGTTATTACAGGCACATTTAGTTTTTGATTTGACATTAGTGTTTGTCCAGGTCAGACTCGTCTGTCTTTTGATGTCATTCTTGTGTATCGTGTGACTTCAAGTAGCCGATCGATCCACACTCACAGTTTCAATGTGTGTTTGTTTGAAACAAATAAAATCAGCATTTGAATACTTATGAGCTGAAGAATGTGTTGTTTAATATTACTTATATTCTCATCTAATATACTGTAATAACATGCTTTCAACTGGAAGTCATTGGTTTTAATGTGTTACGTTGACAGCTAGTGTTTTGTTGCATATAAATCAAATATTATTTCAGTGTATTTTAGCTGAGAGCGGTTTCTTTATAAAGCTCTGATCATTTAGGCATTTTCACAGAGCTGAATTTTTTAGTCTTTGACTGTGGAAGACTTTTAATATGTAGGCACTGTTCACGCATGCTCATGTGATTGGCTGAAGACAAGTGGCGTGTATCTGGCCATAGATATGTATATAAAGGCTAGATGGCTCGTCCGCGCTGCTGGCCAATTGAGTGCAACGTCCGCATTTTGGCGGCCATCTTGCGACAGGGCGCTCGCTCACTCGTAGCATTGAGTTTTAATGATGCAGGTACCCTCAAATGACCACAACCCGCTCAACTTTTTACCGATTTTCAAACGGTTTGGTTTGTTATAAACGTCAAAGATGTACCTATGACACTGCATACCTATACTAAAAATAAAAAATAAATTCATGAAACATGTTAAAGCATCCAGAATTATAGCCACGTTAATAACGTTTGTAAAAACCCAAACCGTTTGAAAATCGGTAGAAAATTGAGCAAGTTATGGTCATTTAAAAGTACCTGCACCATTAAACTCAATGCTACGAGTGAGCGAGCGCCCTGTCGTAAGATGGCCGCCAGGTGATGCCGTTAGGGACTCCGCCTTGAGCCATCTAGCCTTTATATACATATCTATGTATCTGGCTCGCTACACGGAGTTGCAACTATGGCAGCTGAGAAAGCCATTTATAACCCGACTAACAACTACATCATCATGTTGACACACCCACCAAACAAGTGAAAACATACCTCAAACCTGTTAAACACCATTTTCAGGAAACATGTCGTTCAACCCAGGGTTCAAATCTCAGTCTAAGTGTCTAAAATATATACACTTTTTAAATTATAAAACGGTGACAAAGGTAAAAAAATTAATTCCTGAAAGCTCCAGTGGTGCAGCTGTAAAAGCGTTGCATTCTCATATAATTAGAAATTCATCAAACAGTTGTTTATTTCACTAATTCATTCAAAAGGTGAAACTTGTATAGGGGAGACCGGGGTTGGTTGTCACAATTTTTACTCATGCATGAATTGCTCATCTTCAAAAAATCTTTCAGCAGTCATTCCTACATGAAATGAAACTTTGGAGTCTTGGCTTTAAATGTGTATACTTTTTACTTTTCGATTGTATTGTAACAGGAAGTAATTAACCATCAAAGACATTCGGACACAATGTGACAAACAACCCCATCACGGGGTTGGTTGTCACAGGGTATGGGGTTGGTTGTCCCTATAGAGGTTCAATAGGATTTCAGTGATAAATTGGGATCTGAAAAGATAATGTGTAACTTTTTTTTTTTAAGCTAGAAACTGCAAATAAGTTTTAATATGAACCCACCCCTATGAAAGTTGTTATTAATGCCCCTTATGTTTAAACAATGGGATTAAAGTGGGTAATCAGTTACTTGAATAGGCTTTATGCCCAGCTGCACTATGAACTTCAGCCAGCTCCTTGTTTCCTGTCTGCCATTATTGGACAAACTGATTAATCCAGGTGTGTCTGATTATTGTTGTTGTGACTACTGAGGTCAGGCACACCTGGATTAATCAGCCCGTCCAACAATGGCAGACAGGCAACAAGAAGCTGGCCGAAGTGCAGCTGGGCATAAAGCCCATTGTCTACTGTGTTGAGAAATAAAATGAAATAATTTTTAGTAAAACCTCTTTATTTAATGTTTTATTTATTTTATTTTATCAGCCAACAAAAACAAACAAACAAACAGACAAACAGTCTTAAAAGGTCTACATGTCCAATATTCTTATGTGACAACCAACCCCGCAAGCTATGTGACAACCATCCCCAACTGACTTCTTGACAAACATGATAAGCTAGCTGCCACACAACTTTAACTTGATCGCTAAAAGATGATTCAAAATAAAGCTACTACTTTTGGCTTTTTAATGAGTGTTTTGTTTTTGAATGACTAATATCATACAAGATCTCAACACAAAAACACCACCAACATAAAAATTTACTCTGACCCATAAAAATAAAAAATTGTCTCCTAACATCATTGTTTTCTGTCTGCTCAGCAAAATTTCAAGTGCAAATGAGTAAGCTATTAAAGGCTAACAAATTGATATCAAAATTGTACCACAGCGCCATGTAGTATGTCTGGAATAAGCAGTGTGACAACCAACCCGTGAGACAACCAGCCCCGGTCTCCCCTATTATATTCATTCATTACACACAGACTGATATAAATTTGAAAAGGAAAATCCCAAATTCACTATCTCAGAAAATTTGAAAATTATTTAAGACCAATACAAAGAAAGGATTTTTAGAAATCTTGGCCAACTGAAAAGTATGAGCATGTACAGCAGTAAATACTTAGTTGGGGCTTCTTTTGCCTGAATTACTGCAGCGTGGCATGCAGTCGATCAGTCTGTGGCACTGCTCAGTTGTTATGAGAGCCCAGATTGCTCTGATAGTGGCCTTCAAGTCTTCTGCTTTGTTGGCTCTGGCATATCGCATCTTCCTCCTTACAGTACCCCATAGATTTACTATGTGGTAAAGGTCAGGCAAGTTTGCTGGCCGATTGAGAACTTGGATACCATGATCCTTAAACCAGGTACTGGTAGCTTTAGCACTGTGTGCAGGTGCCAAGTCCTGTTGGAAAGCATCTAAAATATATTCACTTCATGTAAGGAATATTGATGATGGGCCATTGAATTGTTCGAAAATAATGCACACCCAAGCTGGTACCTATTTTTAAGACATTTGACAGGTTAAGTGTGTGGTTTACAGAAAAATAATCAACACCCATGTAACATTTCTCAGCCAATCAGATTAAAACATTCAAGAAATTTAGGGAAGATTTGCTTCAGTTTCTTTAATTTGTAAGTTAATAATGAAGACAAAGCCATGTGAATGCCAGTGGTATGAGCACGTTCTCCTTGTGTGGAGAATCCTGGTTCAAATCCTGGTCTGGACACAGAAGCGTGACAGTTAAAGGGTGATCTGTTGATGGTGACGGATCAGAGAAAGCGAGAAAGGCCAGATTCAGCGAGAGAGACTGGGGCGGTAAACGTTTGGGTGCCCCCAGCCCTCTCAAATGATAATCTGCAGCAGTTATGGTTGAGAAAAAGAGATCTTTTGACCACCCATCATCTGTCACCGATGAGTGAGACCATCAGGACTGTGATTCTCCTTCAGCAGTGTTCAGATATCAGACACTGCACTCTTTTAGACATCAGAATCTATTGAAGTGACTCAACTGGTTTCAGTTTGACAATCATGAAATCACTGATTAGCTTGAAATCTCTTGATCTGGAGCTCCAAGCAAACGGAAGAGAGTTTTGCACAAGTAAACCTCATCAGTTACACAATGATAAAATATGAAGACAATTATGATTGAAATGGTCATTTAACAAACTCGATACATGATAAGAGATTCATGAGAAGAACAGAATATAAACTAGCTGGTTGTTTGAAAGCCAAAATGAAGTCTTGTTAAACACAGTACTTGCTATCTTACTAGACACGACCATCACATGATTGTGTCAATGTTTGTGCTTTGTGTGTAGATATAATGTCAGATAGTAAACAGAATCTCTGACTCGGTTCTGCCCTCTGGTGGAAAAAAGAATGAATCACTTCATATAAAAGTTTAATTTAGTGTGAACAATAGCACACATTGGTTTATTTAGACCTAAAACACAGCAGTACACATCACTGAGAGTTGATTTTAACAACATGATTTTATAAAGTACTCAGCGACAACAAGATATTTAATCAAAGTAAAGTTTAAGTTCTATTCATCAGCTGTTATCGAACATTAATCGATATAAAAATAAACCACATTGACTACAAACAATCATTATATAAAAGTAAATCATAAAACAGTCAGTGATGTTCTGTTTACTTCACATCATTTAATGTGGTGACTGTAGGCATGTGGTGTCCCTGAGTTCATAATGCATGTCTGATGGGTGTTACATTCAAAAAATTAACCAATCAGGACAGGTCAGAGCACGAAAGGAGCGTCAACCTCATTAGCATGCTGCTGGAACTTTGGTCCAATCAGCTTTTGACTAAACCGAAAAGAGTCCGCCTCTTTCTGCCAATCACCTGCTGGTGAGATATACCACATGACCACACCAGACGGGTTGATGGAGACGACAAACTCTGTGCTCTCCTTCAGTTTTAACACATTGCGCTCCAAAAACACATCATACACCTGTCAGAGAGAGAAAGAGAGACTACAGTAAAAACCACGACGGTGAATAACTACAGGAGGGAATATTGACATGAATTCTGACCTCATAGACACCAGCTGTGTAGTTAAGAGCCTTCAGTGATGTCATATAGCGATAGGGCATATCTGAACGTCTGCTGAAGAACACCAGAGTGCTGGCACCTTTAGAGAGAGGTCTCCAAAACACCTCAATCTGACTCTTCTCCTAAAGAACACACAAAACATTAAAAATATATCTTCTTAAAATGATTCTAGTCCAGTGGTGTGTGTGTCGTACCTTGAGCAGGCGTTTGCCTTGGATGCCTAAAGGGTCTTGATTGATGCTGATAGCGACTTTATTCTGCAGGATGGCACGAGCACCGCTGCTTATCGTACGCAGATCATTGGACATGAAGAGAGGAGCGGCCAAGATTCCCCACAGTGCCATCTGAGCACGTGATTGGTCCATACTGAGGCCAAAATCTCCAATGATCAACTGAAGGCATAAATGTAATGAGACGTTATGCTGATAAAAGCGTGTAAAGCATAGGGGTGTAACGATAAATGGTATGATTCTGCTTGCTATGCTTCTCAATGAATTACAGTGAAATGCTGCTACACAGCAAAAAATAACTTTCTTACTTAGTATTTTTGTCTTGTTTTCAGTGCAAGTATCAAAAACAGTTGAATTAACTCTTTCCCCACGATTGATGAATTATCTTGTCAATTAAGAGAAAAAAATGCCCTACCAATTACGCTTTCCTAAAGAGTTTTTACAGTAATCTGTACTTACATCATTATCCACTAGATCTTACCCAATTTATAAAAAAAATAATTTCTCAACATTCAAATTTTTTTGAATGCTTTGATAACCATTCTGAAACTGATTTCTAACAAAACTCCTTTACAAAAATGCAATCATTTCAGGTTTTTGCTCAAAATTTGGGATTTTTGAAGAAACCTACCCATATTTGAGAGGTGATAAACCGAACAGTGATCTCACCATGTCTGGGTCATTCCACTTGCCCGGTCCAGCAGCGGGCTGCAGATCATCCTGATTATTAAAAAACCAATCCACAATGGCAAGAACGCTGTCCCATGAGTCCTGGATATCGCCATAGTTACGCCACAGGTTACAGATCTCACCCAAAACAGTGTAGTTCACCTGAAAAACACAGACAGATAGATTAACAAATACAGTGAGGAAAATAAGTATTTGAACACCCTGCAATTTTGCAAGTTCCCCCACTTAGAAATCATGGAGGGGTCTGAAATTGTCATCGTAGGTAGATGTCCACTGTGAGAGACATAAAAATCTAAAAAAAATAAAAAAAATCACAATGTATGATTTTTTAAAACTATTTATTTGTATGATACAGCTGCAAATAAGTATTTGAACACCAGAGAAAGTCAATGTTAATATTTGTTACAGTAGCCTTTGTTTGCAATTACAGAGGTCAAACGTTTTCTGTAGTTTTTCACCCGGTTTGCACACAGCAGCAGGGATTTTGGTCCACTCCTCCACACAGATCTTCTCTAGATCAGTCAGGTTTCTGGCCTGGCCTGAGAAACACAGAGTTTGAGCTCCCTCCAAAGATTCTCTATTGGGTTTAGGTCTGGAGACTGGCTAGGCCACGCCAGAACCTTAATATGTTTCTTACAGAGCCACTCCTTGGTTATCCTGGCTTTGTGCTTCGGGTCATTGTGATGTTGAAGCCTCGACCCATCTTCAATGCTCTAATTGAAGGAAGGAGGTTGTTCCCCAAAATCTCGCAATACATGGCCCCGGTCATCCTCTCCTTAATACAGTGCAGTCGCCCTGTCCCATGTGCAGAAAACACCCCCAAAAAAGTTCTATTTTGGTCTCATCTGACAACATTGACTTTCTCCCATGACTCCTCTGGATCATCCAAATGGTCATTGGCAAACTTAAGACGGGCCTGGACATGTGCTGGTTTAAGCAGGGGAACCTTCAGTCTTAGTGTATTACCAACAATAACCTTGGAAACGGTGGTGCCAGCTCTTTTCAGGTCATTGACCAGCTCCTCCCGTGTAGTTCTGGGCTGATTTCTTAGGATCATTGAGACCCAACGAGGTGAGATCTTTCATGGAGCCCAAGTCCGAGGGAGATGGACAGTCATGTTTAGCTTCTTCCATTTTTTAATGATTGCTTTAACAGTGGACTTTTTTTCACCAAGCTGCTAGGCAATTTCCCCATAGCCCTTTCCAGCCTTGTGGAGGTGTACAATTTGTCTCTAGTATCTATGGACATCTCTTTGGTCTTGGCCATGTTAGTAGTTGGGTTCTTATTGATTGTATGGGGTGGACAGGTGTCTTTATGCAGCTAACGACCTTAAACAGGATAATAAATGGAGTGGAGGTGGACATTTTAAAGGCAGACTAACAGGTCTTTGAGGTTCAGAATTCTAGCTGATGGACTTCCGGTTTGGTGAAATGGCGTAGAGACACGTTGAGTCTTGCTCCCGCTTCTTTTTCATTTATAACCTTCTTAATACCCCAATACTCTATTTTATTTCACTAATAATTAGTGTTGTTGTTACATACATTTGCATTGAATTAGGGCAGCTAAATCAACAAAACAAAGCAAAAAAGACCAGAAAGTTGAGTCCTGTGGAGATGACTGTAAAGATGTTAGCATGTCAGCTATTGCTAATCTTCTGGAAGAACACCGGGCTGCTCTCTCAGCAGACTTTAAAACTACAATTTCGGCACTCGAGGTAAAGTTGGACCAAATTCAAGCAACCGTGATGGAACACGCCTCGAAGATTGCCTGACTTGAGACCCACGCAAATTCACAAGATAAGCGGACACACACCTTAGAAATGACATGTGCCAAGTTAACAGAGAGCAATGCTAAACTGCTTGCCAAAGTTGTGAATCTGGAATCTGGCAGCCGGCGTAATAATATAAGAATCGTTGGATTACCTGAATCTATTGAAGGACCTCGACCATCTCTTTTTTGTCGGATCTACTCGCAGAAGTGTTTGGCGATGGAGTCCTGGAATCTCCCCCTGAATGTGATAGAGCACATCGGTCGCTGGCTGACAAACCGAGGCCGGGGCAGAGGCCTAGGCCTGTCATCATCTGGCTTCACAAGTATCAGCTGAAGGAAAAGATAATCCGTGAGGCCAGAGCGAGGAGGGGGAAACTTAGCTACCGCGGCACTCCTATAGCGATTTACAAAGATTACGCCCCGGAGGTAGTGGAACAACGTTCCAAGTACAGAGAGGTGCTGTCCGATCTGTACAATTTGGGTCTTAAACCAGCGCTGTTGTTCCCAGCCAGGCTCACTATCGTGACGAATGAGGGAAATAGGAAAAGGTTTGCATCTGTAGCTGAAGCCAAAGACTACATTGCATCTCTACGTACCGTTAAAGACTAAACTTAAAGCGATTGCCGCATTACCTACGAATTGATCCGTTTGGTGACTCAGGTTGTAACGCTTACTAAGCGTTTTTGATTCTTATGCGGACTTAACTGTTACCACCTAACTAAAAATGTTACACGTAAACATGCCTGTTTTGTTTACTTGGGCCTATAATGCGTTCCGATGTGCACTATAGAAGGGTATTACGTGTTCTTTTTCCTTGTGTGTTCATTCAAAGCCTTTAGGCCGTTATACACACCTCAAGTTAGAGATGCTGCATTCATCATGCATCGCAGGTAATTGTTATTGTCATTATTTTTCTTAGTTCACCCCAGTTGTCTTGCCCTTTATGCACACTAATGTTTTGGACTATGATGGGGTGCCCACGGCACGGCATGCGCTGCCGTAGTATTTTAAACTGATGCTTTTTGGTTTATTCCCGTAATGGTATACCCCAGTGAACGCACTTTACATAGAGGCATGTATGTACATAATACAATTTTGGGCTGTTTATTTAGACATGTTTCAAAGAGCACTTATTTATTATTATTTGGGCTCATGTGTTGCTGCACTTTAGTGTAATATTTACATTTCAAGCAGGGGGCTGACTTTTATGTAAATTGTGGGAGTAAGCAGTAGGAAGTCTTCAGAGTGTTGAGCAGTGTTGCTCAGATAAGATTTTGTATCTTGGGGAATATTTTTGGGGCCGCAACTATTGTCGTGTTCTTGTGGTTTTTTTTCCCCATCTCTCTCTTCTTTTACCTGTTTTTTTCACACTCTTTTATCACTGCAGAAGGCCATGCATTTTCAATTGTCCTCAACTCGATTATGTCATTGTAGATGGCTGCTGATAATTCAAAGATAGGCAAAGGTATACGCCTGATTTAATGGAACACCAAAGGGATGAACAAGGCCATTAAAATTGGTAAGGTAATGACGCAGCTGCAATATTTGAAAGGGGATATTATATTTTTACAAGAAACGCATCTTAAAACATCGGATGTCCAACGTATGAAAAGAGCTTGGATGAGCCATGTGTTTCATTCCAAATTCTCGGCCAAGGCTAGAGGGGCCGCCATCATTATTAATAGGAATATACCGTTTGAACCAGTACAAGTAATTATGTCTCTCACATGCACCTATGATGACAAATTTAAGAAATTTAAGTGGGAGAACTTGCAAAATATCAGGGTGTTCAAATACTTATTTTCCTCACTGTACGTGTCTGTCAACACAATCTCTTCCAGAATAAACAGCAGTAAACTCGCAGAATCTCAACAGTGGATATATATATATATATATATATATATATATATATATATATATATATATATATATATATATATATATATATATATATATATATATATATATATATATATATATATATATATATATAAAATATGAAACTCACTTTAGGTGGAAGACCTCCTTGGTATGCAGGCCAACTGCAGGAGTAGGCAATGGGACGGCCTGTAGCATTAAGTGCTTTTGACATCATTGGATAGCCTGTATTTGAAAAAAACATTTATGAAGTTTCTAACAGGAAATGGAAAGTGTTTATGCTGTTTGGCTGTTCATTCACACAATTCATAGCATTTTGGGGTCCTGAAAATCCCAACTGAAACCTGTCTTTAAAAGTTTACAAGTTTTTTACTACATCATTGTTGTCTTAACCTAGCTGAAAGGGCTATTACCGGTATGCCCATTTTTACAAGATGTAATACAAGTCTTAGCTGTGCCTAAAATATGTCTATGAAGTTTTAGCTCCAAATAACCCACAGATAATTTATTATAGCATGTCCAAAATTACCCTATTTGGGTGGAAGCAAAAAAGCGCTGTTTTCATGCCTGTACCTTTAAATGCAAATGAGCTCCTCACTCCCTTACCAGCAGACAGCGAGTGCTTTCAGTTAAAAATAGATCTGATTTCTGTGAATACAGTCTGAGACAATAGTAACTAATGTACTAACAAACACCTTAAGAAAAGCTTTCGGGTAAAATCATCCTGGTAGTTTGGTTGCAGTGGGCGGGGCTTTATCAGTGTGATGTCACATTAACAAAAGAATCTAAACAGCATGTTTAATAAGACTGCTCTGGTTTAATGGGGATTAAAAAATATCATTGTAGAGTGGATGTTTTCACACACTGTTAACACAATGTATGTTCAAATACCTTGCAAACGTGGATTTTGCACCACATGGGCCCTTTAAATCAGAAGAGTTTCTCACCCTGCTCCTGATAGGTGGCGTTTGAATAACACCCGTCCAGTTTCAGCATGTCGACACCCCAATCAGCAAACGTCTGGGCATCAATCTGGACCTTATCAAGAGTCGTGCCCGGGTACCCGCCGCACGTGTGTGTACCCATGTCTCCATAGATGCCCAGCTTTAACCCACGGTCATGAACGTAACGTGCCAGCCTAGCAATGCCTCCTGGGAACCTGCGGGTCAGGCAGTAACATCAGATGAAGGAGGAATTGGTTTCATTTACTGCTTACAGAAAATCAGATCAAGTCAGAACCTCTCAGTGTCAGCCTGAAGTCTTCCCTGGTCATCTCTCTGCATTAAGGACCAGCAGTCATCAATGTTGACATAGACATAACCCAGCTCTCTCCAACCGTCTTCAGATAATCTGTCAGCCATATCCATGAATAACTTCTCACTGCGAAAGAGAGAGTTGACATTTAAAACACTGCAATTGTGTGTCAGACTGATTGCTTTTCTTTTACTTTCTGGTCGTCTGACAGATACCTGATGCAGTTTTGGGGGTCATCCTTACAGTTGGTATCACAGCGGTAACGCTCCCACGCTAACCAACCCATAGGCGGAGTCCTCATCAGACCATTGTCTAAAGCAAAGGTGACTGCTGAGAGTGCAAAAATTAAAATGACTGCTGTCTTTTGCATATCTGAAACACAAACATATATTCAAATGTATTGTGACGTAAACACAGAGACTCAGAAACATAAACAGTGATCGTAAAAAAATCTCACAGTTCACTACACTATGTGGTGTAAAATAAGATGTAAAACAAATCTTTGGTGTTTCCAGAGTACGTATGTGAAGTTTTAGCTCAAAACACCATATAGATAATTTATTATAACATGTAAAAATTGCCACTTTGTAGGTGTGAGCAAAAATGTGCCGTTTTTTGGGTGTGTCCAGTGTACATCAGCTGATGAAATACAAACAATGATCACAATGATGGTTGTTTGTTGAAATTAAAACTCAAATGTGCTGTCAATTATTGCTCTTTATCCCTCTGCACTAAATGACAGTGCTGTGGTTGGATAGTGCAGAATAAGGGGCAGTATTATTATAATAAGATCCCCTTCTGACATCATAAGGGGAGTCAAATTTCAATAATTTTTTCACATGCTTGCAGAGAATGGTTTACCAAAACTAAGTTACTGGGTTGTTCTTTTTCACATTTTCTAGGCTGATAGAAGCACTGCGGACCCAATTATAGCACTTAAACATGGAAAAGTCAGATGTCCCCTTTAACATACATCAGTGCCATTGCTTTCACACCAGTATTGGTTTTTTGTAAGGTATGTTTGTAAACTACTTAAATGTCTTAATATAACTAAGCCTGGGAAACCACTCCTAGTTTAACAGCACATGCACTTCTTATTAAAACACTGCATAGAGTAACTTAAGAAATATGAACAAGTGAAACATGACAAATGTGTGAAGGACAGATTTACTATAGTAAAAAGTAGATTCCTATAAGACTCAATGGTTTTATTGTAACAATTACAGTACCAAAGAGTTGTTATTGCATTGATAATCACACAAGAGATCTCATATATTATCAACAAACCACACAACTGCAAGTTATTATTTTATACAGACTACTATCACAACAAAATTAAGGTAAAATTCTGCAGCATATTCACTTCCGTATAGACACGCGCACACACATCACACGACACACGTAGACACACAAAACGATAGTTGATCAAAACATGTGTGTGTTTGTGTGTATGTTATAATCACGCGTGACTGATTGTGATTTGATCAATAATGACACTTTCACTCACCGGTGCCGGATCTTCTCCCGCTTTAAATCCGTTTGCACTATCAGATGTCACAGGTGTTGTGTGCGTAGAATTGGCTCGAGAGGATCAGATCTGCCGATGACAACAGCGGTGTGTGCCGGTCATGTGACTTCATGTCATGTGATGCAGCATCAGCTGACTAAGTCGTAGAAATACAAGACTTCGGTTAAACATTAATGTTGATATATATTTTAATGTTTCGGGGTACACTTTTTTAGTAATAGCGTAATTGTTTTGTGTAAATGCAAAAAAAACAAACAAAAAAAAACGCGCAAATAATGCACGCGTCTGCGTGCATACACTGTCGTTTTTATTGCTTTTAAAAACCCACGTATTATTATATATATCGCAGACAATTAATGTAACATTTTCAGCTTGTGTGAATGGAGATTAGCTGCTCGAGCTGCTTTAATTTACATAGGTGGGTAAAAATAATAATTCTCTGATTTAACTCTCTACGCGTTGCTGCCACATGCATATTATTTTTTTTTCACTCAGTTATGTCGTTATAACGAGATATTATGTCGTTTTAACAAGATATAGGCGATGAATCTACATACAGAAGAGAGGTTGCTCTGCTGTCTGCTCGAAACTGTGGAGATCACAAGACATCTTCACCTTAAGCAGTTATAGTAGCATTTGCTACGACCTTGCTATTTTAAAGTGTAATATTTTATAGTGCAATATCACACACTAGGGTTTAACAGGGTTAACTGTGTAAATACATTTGTTCAATGTACATTATATGCAGTTTTATATACAGTACTTAGCATATCTGTAAATTTCTCTCTAACTTGATTCTTATATTATTTGTTTTAATTCTGCAGTACATATTTTTGTTACTATTTCCCATGTTTATGTATGTATGTCTGTAAGTAACAAACTAGATTAATTTTCTTGTGCATGTGTGCACACTTGAGCACTTTATACTTTACAAAACATAATTACACGACAACACACTCCATTTTTAATGTCCATTTATTATACAAATTATAGCTTATATAGCACTCTTAAATAATTTCAAAGGCCCATATTGCATTGTCAGCTCAGTCGAAGGCGCATATCTCAGCTGCCCTTTGGGGTGCGTTGAAACTTTCACTGCACGGTTACATACATCACCATGACAAACCCCAGACTTATTTACAATAGCTTTTTAAAGTTATGACCCATAAACTTGGAATTTTTGAAAATACAGTTCAAGACATTGCATTTTTAACCCAATTGGAGGTGCTATATATCTCAGCTGCCCTTTGGTGTACGTTGAAACTTCTACTGCAGGGTAACGCCCAATGTTCCTGTCTATCATCATGCCAAAAACCAAACAGATTTACTCCAGCATTTTACAGTTATGGTCCCATGAACATGGCATTTTTGACAATACAGCCCAATTGGATGCGCTATGTCTCAGCTACCCTTGGGGATGTGTTGAAACGTTCACTGCAGGGTCACACCCAGTGCTTCTGTCTATCATCATGCCAAACCCCAGACTTATTTACAGCAGCGTTGTAAAGTTACGGCCCCATGAACTTGCCATTTTTGACAATACAGTTCAAGACATTGCATTTTAGCTTGGTTGGAGGCACTATATCTCAGCTGGCCTTTTGAGTGTGTTAAAACTTTCACTGCAGTGTCACACCCAGTACCATCCAAGATGGCGGCCGGGCTGATACTTCAGCATGGAAATGATCTACTTTATATTTAATAATAGTGATTTTTATAAATAACCTAAATCCTATAATACATCCCTATATTCTTCAGATATTCTACATAAGCATAACCCCTTCTCCTGTTGTTCCCAAAATACTTTCAAGGTTCCATTTTCTTCCTGTCTGACTTATCTTTTGCTATTAATATAATTCTTTCTTCCCTATATTTCCAGCAAAGCAACAGTATGTTCTGCATTTTCTGTGATTTTATATTCCATTCATCTAATTTCCTTTTACATAACAAAAACAATGTTTTATTTAACCCTGTATGGTCAAACCTCAGTCTGGTCAAAACAGACTACATGTTAGTTTTCTCAGTGCTGGGCAGGTTTGACCAATCATAGCCATTTACGCATAAACACCTTTAAAGGGATAGTTCACCCAAAAATGATTTTTTTGTCATCATTTACTCACCCTTATTGTGTTGTAAACCTCTATGAATTTTTTATTTTGATGAACAAAAAAGATATTTGAGAATTATGGTAAGCACACAGCTGCCATAACCATTGACTTCCATAGTAGGAAAAAACAAATATGACAGAAACTCTTTGTAGTTCAAATACTTATCCGTGCTGACATAATTGTTTTTTAAACACAGACATTAAAATTACACTTAAACACAAACATAAATTTTATTTATAAATAATTATAATTCAATATATTTAATATTTTAGCATTCATAATTATAAATTCAGATCCTATTTTTACCCTTACTAATAATTTTCTCTATATCTGAAAAGATTTTTTGTGGCTGACATTAGCAGCACTTTTACAGGTTAAAAGGGCATTAGGAAATCAATTTAAGCTGATTGTTTAATGTTGCTTTTTCTTAATTGGTGCCATCTTTATTGTGAATTCTCATTTGAAAAATAAAATGCTTGTGGATGTGTTAGGTTTCACTGTTGTTTACTGGACAAATATTCAGTCTATACACTGCTATAAACAGTCATAAACTCTAAACATTAACAATGCTTAATGTAAAAAATCACACGCTGTACACAGTATAATATCTGTTTTTATTACAAGTTGAGCTTTGAACAGTTCTTCACCTGATACTATTCAAACATAGTTCTTTTCCAAAGGTCCCTGTAGATTAAACCCAAATCCATAGAGTTGTCTCAGTACAGTATAATACAGAAAGATCTCAGTCAGAGATAGAGAGATTTACCCTTCAGATAAAACCCAAACATTACACACACAAAAAAAAACCAGAACAAAATGCTTGTTAAATAATAAAGATGATAGTTTATGGACAGACGTTGTTTAATTTCAACAGTTCTGTCTGACCTTCTGTTTAACCTAAATCAACTCGGACACACCAATATAAAGACTTACTACAAAATCTGTACAAAAACTGCTTTTTATTTCTTATTATAAATCTGCTGAATGACAAACAAAGTTGGGTTGCCCGTAACAGACCGAATGGATTCTAGTAGAAAGGCTTTCTAGAAAAGTTGAAGTTTATCTAAACTTTGACAGAACTTTGGCTCGAGTGATTGATGACATCATCAGCAACATAAACATTCAGTTTAAACTCAACACATATCTGATGATGGGACATTATTATTGTATATAATGAATCTCTTAATTCTATCACTGCGTTTATGTCAGATGAGGATATTTCTGAGCACAATGTTTTCATGAATTCATTGTTCTAACTGATATTGGCCATAAATACATTAAATTGGTGAAACACATCATTTACTGGTAATGGAGAATAACATTTATTTAACCAGATTAAATTTTGTTTAGCTGCAGATCATGAGTGATAAACAGATTCGGTTCCTTCATTTCTTTCTGAATTAATCTTCTGTAAGCAGGAAGTTATGTGTGGTTAGTTTAGATTTGATGTCTCAGCTTATGTCTAACCTCATTACACCAGAGATGCTGTTAAAGGTTTTTATTAAAGACAACGGCTGTGTGTAAAAGTCGATAATCATTTTTTGGATGATTTAATTTGTTAAAGTAATGCAGGTTGTTTATCAACAGAAACCAGATCATTTGTTTGAACCCACATTTAATTTCTGTGTCATAAGACACAAGATTGGACAATAAAAATCCCATTTATCGTCTCTATTTTTTAAAGGGTAATTTTTTAAAGTTTATAATCAATTATTTTAATTTAACAGTTCAATATTGTGCTGTTTTTGATTCAATGTCATTCGAATGATTGGTGCCATGTGTAACTCTTTGTCTTATAAAGACAGTCCCAGTCTTGTACTTTTTCTTTGATTTTCAAATACTTTTACTTCAAATCAAAGTTTAATGTTGTGGTTCATGTTAGACCGTATCGGTTCACAGCTCAGAGCTCTTTAATGAACAATTCCTTAACTTCATATGAAGAAATGAATGAATAAAAAAAAAAAACGGGCTGCTGGTCAAGCGTTCAGTCGCTTGATAACCCTGCAGCAGACGGGTTTAACAGGATCTCTAAATGTGTTCATTACTGCTGATATTTAGGTATCAGATCCAATTACCACATTTCAAACATTTACTTTATTTCATCCACTTAAAAAACAAAAATAAGCAATGTCAAATGAATTCTTTTATGCTGAACATCCAGTCAGATACAGAAACACAGACATTTCAGTCTCAGCTGTGTGTGTGTCTCTGTGGTTTGGGATTCAGTAAACTCGTGTCAGTATAATGTTTGTGTTCTGAAGTGCTCAGGTATCCGGATTTCCACAGGAAACATTTTCGCGTCCGTCAGTCGGACGACAGTTACAGGAGTGCAGGATTTGAGAGGCATTATGGGATATATCCAGGCCTCTCTGGCGCCACCCGGTGGCCGTTCACGCCATGGTCTCTTTCCCTGGGAGCCTCCTGTCATTAAAGGTATGCATGTTAATAACTTCCTCTGTTTTTACGATGGCCGGCGGCTGAGCTTTCTGTTTCCGTCGCCGCTGGCATTTCAGAGACACCCTGAGCTCCTCGACCATCGCACTGCAGAACGATCGCTGGAGATCAAGAGACAGACGTTGTATAATGAGAATACAGATTCACATATGGATCTGATTGGATGAGAAATAGCAGATATACACGATTCCACATTATTCATGAAAATACGTCTGTGATCATTTTCAAACCTGAATCTTGCCATCTAAGATGATTTTATAGATAAAATGATCATGGTAGATTTAAAGGGCAGATTATAAAAGCTTTCTCTGATCGTGATGGTACCACGTGTCAACTTGACCTGCCGTTTTAAATCTACATGCTGTTATTTTTTCCCAAACAAGAGTATTTTGGAACGATGTTCTTGTGTTCCACAGAAAAAAGAACATCCGTTGAGTTTGGCAATGCTATTCCTTATTCTGCGTTTACACCAGCCGCGGTAGAGGCGTCAAGCGCGAGTGATTTCAATGTTAAGTCAACGTAAAGGCGCGTTGACGCGCATCTGACGGTCTCGTGGCGCAAATGAGGCATTTAGCGTGACGCGGTAGACGCGATTCCGCCTCGTTTGCGCAAATGGCGGGAATTGAACGTTGCCGCGGCAAACACGCGAGTTGAAAAATTTGAACTTTGGCGGAAAAACGCGTCGCGTTAACCAATCGGGAGCTTGCTGTAGTAGTGAAAGAGTAGTACAGAAAGAGTCGCAGAAGCCCCTCCCATGACGCAAATTTCCGCGTGAATGTCTCCATGACTAGAATTTCACGCACGAATGAAGTGAGTAAACTCAAACTGTTCAAGCGGCAAACTAGGCGTGGTAGACGCGATTTTGACGCCTCAAATGCGGCTGGTGTGAACCCACGGTTATGCTGCGTTTACACCAGTCGCGGTAGAGGCGTCAAGCACGAGTGATTTCAATGTTAAGTCAATGTGAAGACGCGTTGACGCGCGTCTGGAGCTCTCGCTGTGCGGATGAGGCGTGTTGCGTGGAGCGATAGATGCGATTCCGCCTCATTCGCGCGAACTAGACGCTGTGAATTGAGCGTCTGCCACGGTATACATTAATGGTGCTTTTGTGCATTTTGTGTTTGACGTGAATTGCCGGCTGACGCTCAAGTTGAAAAATTTGAACTTTGGCGGATTTTTGCGCCGGGTTAACCAATCAGGAGCCTGCTTGCTGCTGTGCCCCGCCTAGAGTCACTCATTCAACATGAAGGAACGCTTGATATTGTCTGTAAGCAGTGACCCGGAGCTATACGACACAAGTTCTAATTTCTATAGAGACAGGAATAAAAAGGACCTCGCTTGGAAGAGTGTCAGTGAGGACATTGGGCAACCTGGTAAGTTGTAAATACACATTTCACTTTTGAGTCACGTAACGATTATCGACCCGCGGCATTCCCGCCGTTTTTAAACTATTTTTCTTCTATAGTAAGGTGACCAAATACAAACCGGTAACTCTCTCGATGAATGCACAATCAACATCAGCCGTCTTGCAAACAGACAACCGCATAGCACTTGCCCCTCCCACAAAAAGCGGATTTCGCCTCTGACGTGCATCAAATGCCTCTACTTCGCTTTAGACGCGCGAAAGCATTCAAACTTTTCAAGCGGCAAACTATGCCAGTTGACGCGATTGTGACGCCTCAAACGCGGTTGGTGTAAACGCAGCATTACAGGTAATCTAGTGAACATATTGGTTTTGTAATGAAGTGTTTATGTGAGTGATACCTTCTCTATCTGAGCATTCTGTTTGGATTTGTACAGCACTTCCCCGACGGCCACAAACACAGACAGCACCAATCCTGCGGCCAGAACGATGAAGATCCCACCGATGTTCTGTACGCCGAGCGCGCTCGCCTCCTTGCTGTCCTCCTCCGGGCATCCGTTTCCTCTCCACCACTTCTCCTTCATCATGTGAAGTTTACCCTCCTCCTGTAACTGCAGGATGGCAATGGTGATCTTGTCTCTGTACGGAGAACCTGAATGAGGGAGACAAGCAAGAACAAATTGAGTTTCAGAAATTCTTGATTCAACAGCAGCACATGTGGTATGCATGCATGCATACCGAAGTCTAGGTTAAAATGTGATGTTTCAGTCGGAGATTTGATGTCCTCTATCCCTCATTTACATGAGCACCAACAGAGCGATTTCCTTTAAATTCACGCCACAGACGTCATTACACTGCTGTATTCTATTAACAAAGCATTGATGTGATTCCAGGAATATGTATTTAGTCCTGCAGAGGAACAGAGATCACGCAGAGTACCCCAGAAGGAACGGCCGGCAGTGCAAGTCACATTTAAACTCTCGTATCGAATGCAGAAAGCACAGCGGGAAGCTTCGGATGAAAGGCACTGTTAGAGAATCTCAATCTCTCCTGACAGATGCAGTCTGGGGAGATGCGATTCAATGCTTATTAACCAGCGAACGAAGATTGCGTGTGTTGTATGAGTGCGAAGCGTGTGCACGGTTAACAGGATTACCCCGATGGGAGGCAGAAATAACACACAGACACACAGAGGATGAAATGTGAAGCGGGAGGATTTCAGGAGATAAAGATTCCCGTTTTATTCCTCTACCCCCACAGAAACGTCTTCAGATATTAAATGTTTATATAAAGCAGTTTCTGCGTCTCATGGTGAATGCTCACAGATCAATGTGGCGGCTGTGACTAACGTGAAGAGGAGACTCATGGGAAATTAAGCTTTAGTGATGGATAGCGGATCAGCATTTCTCCACTAGGAATAAAACCGTGCTAAAAGCAAATAATGAAATGCATCTAACCATATAATCGTACACGGCGGAATGAACGGATTCATCAACTTTTTAAAGTCCGAAGAAACTCAATCATCGTCCATACGGTCCATAGATTCATCTGTCTCTAAAGCCGAAGACAACTGAAACATGAGCTGAATGCACAATGAGCACATCTACAAAAAACACTGCATAAAACATAAGAAAAGATGACTCCGATAAGAATAAACACAGCACCTCCTCAGCAATAAACAACAATAAATATTGTCTTGTGAATTCATTCAGGTCTTCTGCACAGCAGGTTCATCAATCACGAGTGATCGTCATGGAGACGGGTTTATGATGATGGGATGGTGATGTGTTAGTGTTCTGTCCAGATGTGTGGATGCTGAGATACAGCTCTGTTGTGACAGATATAAATGATCAATGAGATGAAGCTCATACGAGACTGAGGTACACAAGTGTCCAATGTTGTCATCTGAATCTCAAAAAATTACTCGATGAGGTTGTGTATTTCTCACCCATTGGCGTCCCGACACCGTACGCTTTGGAGTCGATGAGTCCTCCGACCTGCGTGAGGTTACAGTTACGCTGGGTGACAAACTCGATAGCCGTGGACTCCATCAGGAATGCATAATCTGATGTAAGAACCCGCTGGATTCCTTCCTCAACGCTTTTGACTATCACCGACTGTCGACGGCTGTTCATGAACTCCCACATCTTATCATACGTGGAGATTTTAGTTTTCTGCAGCAGAATGAAAGAGAGAGAGAGAGAGAGAGAGAGAGAGAGAGAGAGAGAGAGAGAGAGAGAGAGAGAGAGAGAGAGAGAGAGAGTCTGATGAAGCACATCATGATTTTTTAAAGGTCACGTTCTTCCTGACCCCATTTTTCAAACTTTAGTTAGTGTGTAATGCTGCTGTTAGAGCATAAATAATACCTGTAAACTGATAAAGCTCAAAGTTCAATGCCAAGCGATATTTTTTTTAACAGAATTCCTCTTTCAAAGCCTAGAGCGAACGGCCGGTTTGACTACAGCCCTCTAATTCCTGCTTTAATGACGTTAACATAACCGTGGGTTCACCCCAGCTGGGTTTGAGGCGTCAAAATCGCGCCTACCGCGTCTAGTTTGCCGCTTGAACATTTTGAATGCATTCGCGTGTCTAGAGGTAAGTAGACGCGCGGAAAAAGCAAGCATTTGACGTCAGAGGTGAAATCCGCTTCCTGTGGAAGGGGCAAGTGCTATGGGGTTGAGAGTTACCGGTTTGTATTTGGTCACCTTACTATAGGGGGGAAATAGTTAAAAAAATGCCGGGAATGCCGCGGGGTGATTAATGTCACTTGACTCAAAAGTGAAATGTGTATTTACAACTTACCAGTTTGCCCAATGTCCTCACTGACACTCTTCCAAGCTTTTTATTCCTGTCTCTATGGAAATTAGAACTTGTATCGTATAGCTCCGGGTGACTGCTCACGAACAATATTAAGCGTTACTCCATGTTAAAGGAATATTCAATTTTCTTAAAAGAAAAATCCAGAAAATTTACTCACCACCATGTCATCCAAAATGTTGATGTCTTTCTTTGTTTAGTCTAGAAGAAATTATGTTTTTTGAGGAAAACATTGCAGGATTTTTCTAATTTTAATGGACTTTAATAGACACCAACAATTAATACTTAACTCAACACTTAACAGTTTTTTTCAACGGAGTTTCAAAGGACTATAAACAATCCCAAACGAGGCATTAGGGTCTTATCTAGCGAAACGATTTTTGACAAGAAAAATAACAAATATACACTTTTAAACCACAACTTTTCGTCTAGGTCCGGTCCAGCGCGACCTAACGTAAATGCGTAGTGACGTAGGGAGGTCACGTGTGACATATATAAAATGCACATTTGCGGACCATTTTAAACAATAAACTGCCACAAAAACATTCATTAGTATCAGTTGACATACAACAACGTAGGAACGGTCCTCTTTCAACACACTTGTAAACACTGGGGCGGAGTTTCGCGTTCGTCTTCTGTGACCTCTTGACGTCATGACGTATTGCGTGGGGTCAGCTGGCGCATCACGACCAGATCTACATGACGAGAAGTTGTACTTTAAAAGTGTATATTTGTTATTTTTATTGTCAAAAATGACAATCGTTTTGCTAGATAAGACCCTTATGCCTCGTTTGGGATTGTTTATAGTCCTTTGAAACGCCGTTGAAAAAACTGTTATGTGTTGAGTTAAGTATTAAATGTTGGGCTCTATTAAAGTCCATTAAAATTAGCAAAATCCTGCAATGTTTTCCTCAAAAAACATAATTTCTTCTCGACTGTACAAAGAAAGACATCAACATTTTGGATGACATGGTGATGAGTAAATTATCTGGATTTTTCTTTTCAGAAAATGGACTAATCCTTTAAATGAGTGACTACGGGCGGGGCTGCCACCACTGCAGCAAGCAGGCTCCTGATTGGTCAACGCGGCGCGAAAATCCACCAAAGTTGAAATTTTTTAACTCGGGCGTCAGACGCAAATTCGCGTCAATCGCAAAATCAAAAAACGCACCATACGCACGTACCGCACCAGACACTCAATTCGCGGAATCGCCTCATTCGCGCCGCGAGACCTCCAGATGCGCGTCAACTTGTCTTCACATTGACTTAACATTGAAATCACTCGCGCTTGACGTCTCTACCGTGGCTGGTGTGAACGCAGCATAAGAGTTTTTGACTAAACTCCGCTCACAGGAATACGTCAGTCGCCAGCTACGGCTCTGCTAAGCTAAGCTGCTGTCGAATCAAAACACACTAAACAAACTACACCATCAGAACTCGATACGTATTTCTGAAGGAGGGACTTCATAGAACAAGGAAGACATCAGCAGTGGCGGCTCGTGACTTCTCATCCGAGGGGCGCGAATTCAGAATAAGTGTTCGGAGTATCATGTGTGTGGTTCCCTTTTCCAAAATATGTGTCATGGGTGTGGAGAGATCATGTGTGCATCATGTGTTTTGTCAAAATAAGTGCCTGCTGCACTAGCGTCAAAACCGTTTATGATAAAAGAGACGCTCATGTTCCAAAAGGCACTCCCTTAACATTAAACTCTGATTAGGCATGAGATTATGCGAGTATCTGGCAAACATGATCGTCTCTTTCATCACAAACCCCCTGACGCGTCTGCAGCAGGCACTCACCCTGGCACGACACGTGATGCACACACGATCCCCCAAAGCGCAGAACACACATTTTGAAATTACGTACCACACACATGACGGGCTACATACATGTTGTGACGAACTTCGCATCGTGCGCCCTCAGAAAAAGAAGTCACCAGCCGCCACTGGACATCAGACCGTTTTTAGGACAGTGAAAACAGCGCTATAGAGATAAGTCAATTGCATGAAACATGAACAGATGTTATTGCGCACTGTAAACACAATCAAAGCTTCAAAAACACGGAAAGAACGGGACCTTTAAAAATATTTTTTTTTCCAAATTTTCATTTGCGTTATCTCACTCCAACTGTAGTACCTTAAAGAAAGTCATGGTGGCGCCGTCCTCCACCACGCCGTACAGAATCTTGGTTTGTTTGGCCAGATCGTCTGCAGAGTCGATGGGTGACTCCATTCGCTCCACGGTCAGGAAAGCGGCCAGATTTGCAGTGTAGGATGAAATAATAATGAGGGTAAAAAACCACCAGATTCCTCCCACGATCCTCGTGGACAGAGCTTTAGGCATGAGCTCAGAACCTGAGGACAGACAGCAGTTTAGTTTAGTCATGTTATAATCCTAAACTTATATTAATACACATCAATGATGACATTCAGTGTGCATGTGTGTGTGATTCAATCAGTCACCCTGTCTCATGAGAGCTCCAACACCAAACCAGAAACTGTTGAGCAGTGTAAAGTTATTCTCCACCACATCTGAGTCAGGATTACATGGATGAGGATTGTACCACTCATATGGACTGAACCTAAAACACAACCAGAACACAAACAAACACAGACTACTATATGACAGACTCGTGAAATCTCATAAACACTCATTATAATTGAAACTAAGTGAGTTGAGTGTTAAACATCCAGAGTCTCTTTAAAACTGAATTTTCCTCTGGAGATCCATAGATCTGATTTCTGCTCTGTAAAGAGTTTGATTGATGTCCTCTGGTAAAATACAGTATTATTATCATGAGAGTCATAAACACTGAGCAGATTGAGTTAAAGAAAAGTGTGGGGAGATATTACATCCGGAGAAACGGATATAAGAGAGAACGATGAGGGATAAAGTCGTGATGAGATATCCAGAGGGGTTTTAAACAGAAACTCATGATAGATTCACTGCGAGCAGAGGAACTCATGAGGAACTGAAATGAGAAGACATCATGACATCATTCATACGTGTTTACTACTGACATCATTCACACGACACTAAAATGAGTTACATTACTAGACAAACTGAAAAGACATTATAAATGAAATTCACTAATATGAATATGAATTACTCTCTACATTTATTTGTGCTTAAAGGAACAGTATGTAAAAAATGTATATCAATTAATCATAAAATGGCCATGATATTTATAAGTTCTTTTGCCTTTAGCTCAAAATTACACCGTGCGCATTCCCACTCATTTTGCCCATTTTTCCTTTTAATTCCTTAAGAGCAGACACAAATGGCAATAAATGAATCAGACTCTGTTATCAGACTCGTACAGGTAAATGTTACCTGGCTATGACAAACAGCACACAGCTGACACCCAAGCAGGCCAGTAGTATATACATCCAGATATCAGGTGAGAGAGGATTGAGGAAAGAGAAGACTCCGGGGTTCGTGCCGTTGGGTTTACGGTACAGGATGCTGATGCCCAGAGTCATGAAGGGTTTGGAGAAATCGATCACCTTCTCACGGACGTATGTGATGGTCAGCGGTGCCACGGCCAGGTCTGCTTTCTGCCAAAAACCAAACAGAAGAGATAAATCAGAGAAGACAAGCGAGTCAGTCCAGAAACATCCGGTCCGGTTCAACACGCGTAACTTGATTCAAATAACAGTTCACCTGATGTATCGCTTTAATACACTCTCTGGATAAAAGTCAAATGAGGAAGTGTAAAAATACTCATAGAGAATAGACTGCTTCTCCTTTAAGACCTCAAACTGCAAACATAAACTTCACGCTACAGATTTGAATACAACAAACTCTTACAATCTATAACAGGGGACATTTCACAAGACTTTTTTAAAATGTCAAATAAATCTTTGTTGTCCCCAAAGTACAAATGTGAAGTTTTAGCTCTAAATACCATATAGATAATTTATTATAGCATGTTAAAATTGTCACTTTGTAGGTGCCATTTTTGGGTGTGTGGATAGTGCAGATAAAGGGGCGGTATTATCCCCTTCTGACATCACAAGGGGAGCGATTTTCAATGAGCTATTTTTTCACATGCTTGTGGAGAATGGTTTACTAAAACTAAGTTACTGGGTTGATCTTATTCACATTTTCTAGGTTGATAAAAGCACTGGGGACCCAATTATAGCACTTAACTCTTTCACCGCCAGCGTTTAAAAAAAGTTGCCAGCCAGCACCACAAAAGTTTAATGCCTTTTCACAAAAGGTTAATGCCTTCCAGAAAATGTTCTTCTTTAAATATATAAACAAACAATATATCAAATGAAAGAGCAGACCCTCTGCTTTCAAACAAAAACATTTCATCCTACCTTTATTGGTTCTCTTTTTATCACCTCTCAAATATGGGTAGGTTTCTTCAAAAACATCCAATTTTGAGCAAAAAGCTGAGATAATTCAATTTTGGTGAAGGACTTTGATGGACATCAGATGCAGAGCGATCTTTAAAACATACACAGAGTTCTTTCTTTTTCACGTGAGGCGCTACTTCCAGGTTGTATAAGTTGCGCAAGTGCACCTGGTGGATAATAGCGGTATTGCGGATGGCCGAAAATTCTCGTCATTGACAAGGAAGTGGTTTTCTCTTAATTGACGAGTTATCTCATCAATGGCGGTGAAAGAATTAAACATGAAAAAAGTCAAATTTTCATGACATGTCCCCTTTAAACTCAGACAAATGTACAGGACAGTAGATTCAAATCAGATCTGTGTCCTGCAGTTCATAGTGTCTGATGATGTTTTCATATTTATCCTCCAGACGCTCTTCTCCATCCGAACCAGCCGGTGTTTCGGGTAGGACTGACGTCTTTGTTAGAGAAGTGACAGATTATTTACTTATGTAAATGACAGCGTGAGTCAGCATCCTCCACCCAACAACACTTCAAACATCTCAACATCTGCTCTCCATTACCATGGCAACATCACTTACATGATCCATCAGCTCACGGACCATGCCGTTCCACTGGCCCGTGCTCTCCTCGAACGCTCCGTACTTTCCGTCCTCCACCAATCGGATCTCGTAACGGAAGCCCAGGATTCCTGAAAGTTCCCGAAGCAGGTCCACACAGAAACCTTCGAACCGGTCATTGCCATAGAGAGGTTTGTCAGATTTTTTGAACATAACATACGGTTCCTCCTGTAAGAGAAGAGAGAGAGATAAAAAGACAATCTGATGATTCTTCTGTGTGTGTGTGTGTGTGTGTGTGTGTGTGTGTGTGTGTGTGTTTACCAATATAGTGGACACACGCAGTGATTTGTTGGACAGTGAGTCAGTGATGTTGGTCATTTTACTCTTGTGGTTTTCTGTCATGTTGAGTCCGCGAGGAGGATCCCATGTGCCTATCTGTGCAAGAAACACAAAAATACACTATGAATCAATCACACACGCATACACACACATGTACACACACGCACGCACGCACACATACCTTTTCCAGTCCATTCTCTTTTAGACTGATGACATCCAAATCAAAGTCTGTTCTCAGACCGTTCGTTTTGTTGAAGAGAATTCGACCCGTCAGTCCGTCCCAGGAAGCCTGTATAAAGAAAAATCTGAACATTTACATACATACATGGGTCTGTGTGTGTGTGTGTGTGTGTGTGTGTGTGTGTCAGTGAAATATCATGAAGTGATGGATGAGTCTGTAAACTGTCTGTTTTATGTAGGACACTAGGACAGAGTATTTATATGAGATAATAAAGAGTGACTTCTCCTCAGTGTTGATCAAACTTTTTCTCTTAATAAATCAGAAAGAATGATTTACTTGCAAATACAACAAACAGATACAAATTATAATTCCTTTAGAACTGAATTAAGCTTGGTCGTTCAATCATATCTTTAAATATTTACATCTCAGTCAGAGTTTATATTTCAGTGTTAATTGACACAAACATCAGCAGTAACACACACAGAGACACAATGTGAATGTGTTTATATGTTTGTGTGTTTGGTCAGTGCAGAATAAAAGCATCAGTCTGTCTGAAAGAGACTCATTGTTCTTTATGATGATCTCTTCTGAAGTTTGACTTCAAAGCTCAGAGACAGGAAAGAGAGAGAGAGAGAGAGAGAGAGAGAGAGAGAGAGAGAAAGAGGGAGAGAGAGATACATTATGACACAACACACACGTCAACATCAACACATGAGGAAAGAGAGAAACACACCTGCAGGAGAAGAAAGAGTGAGTCAAGAGTGAGAGACTTTGTGTGACAATGACAATCTGTGTGTGTAATGTGTGTGTGTGTGTGTGTGTGTGTACCTCTTTAATAAGGCCGATGAATCTTCCTCCGAATCGCCAGGGTTTGTGTCTGTTACACTGCAGTGAGCTCACAGTGATTTGAGGTGACTGCTGAACGGCCACAGCGACAACATGAACAGCATCATACATGAGAGCGGCATCCGTCTGCAGAAAACACACACAAGTACACACACAGTTTTTATTAATGAATTCTGAATAATTTTTAACTTTAAGGTCAAGAGGTTTTGAGTGAGCTACAGTTATAGAGAGAGAGTAAATATCACAAACCTGGAAAAATAAACACTTACAGATCACTAATACAACTCTGTGTGTGTGTGTGTAGAATCTGTCTCACTCTCTGTCTGCAGTAAGACAGTAATAAATCACACCGTACATTGTGCTTAATGGTCTAAAATCACTGTGGCAACCCTCTTCCCATCACAGGCCTCCTGCTGTATGCTAGCAACAGAGATTCACCACACGGGCAATGGTTTCCATGGCAACACTGCCTCACTGACAGCAATGGTTGTGAAGATGATAGAGAGAGAGCGTGAGTGAACAAATGTCTCTCTCTCTCTCTCTCTCAAACCTGTTGTAGTGTCACTCTTTTTGTCTCATGTACATTTAGTTTTTTATTACACGCACACATGATGGTCTGATGTCATCTATTTGTTTTTAATTAACAAGCATTGAAGCACAAATGAACTTACAGTCATATAGAGACTGAAATCATATTGAATATAAGTAATGAAGTCCATTATCTGAAGATGAGCTTTACTCATGCAAATAAGTTCAGAGGAAGATTTCTCATAAACATCCATAATTCTAATGAAACACTTCATCAGCTCATGTCTTCAACCTCACATCACTTATTTATTATTTAACTGAGCCCTTTATCTTCTGATATTAATAAGGTTAACAGATGAGATGATTTACACAAGAGACTTCTTTCTTTGAGAGAAGAACACAGAACTCACTCACTGAACATTTTAAACACAATATACCTCTCTGAATCATAGAGACACACACGTACAAACAGACACACACACTCACCGTCATAAAGCCGTCCAGTAGACCTGAGTCAGGTTTGGGTGGCGCCTGCAGTCGCTCCATTGACCATTTCTCAATGATGGATGAGACCTGCTGACTCTCTGTGTTCAGGATCCTGAATCCAGTCATATTTACTCCACTGAACCGATACGGCTCCATATCCAGCGCAAACAGATCCTGTGTGTGTACACGTACAGTACAACACATCATACAGACACACTGTCTCCCTCAGACACACTGTCTCACTCTCTGAACACAGATATACTGTCTCACTCTCTGAACACAGATATACTGTCTCACTCTCCGAACACAGATATACTGTCTCACTCTCTGAACACAGATATACTCTCACTCTCTAAACACAGATACAATGTTTCTCTCTGAACACAGACACGCTCTCACTCTCTGAACACAGACACACTCTCACTCTCAGAACACAGATATACTGTCTCACTCTCTGAACAGAGACAGACTGTCTCACTCTCTGAGCACAGACACACTGTCTCACTCTCTTAACACAGACACACTCTCACTCTCTGAACAGAGACAGACTGTCTCACTCTCTGAGCACAGACACACTGTCTCACTCTCTAAACACAGACACAATGTCTCACTCTGAACACAGATACTCTGACTCTCTGAACGCAGACACACTCTCACTCTCTAAACACAGACACACTCTCACTCTCTAAACACAGACACACTCTCACTCTCTGAACACATACACACCGAGACGGTGTTCAGAGAGTGAGAGTGCGTCTGTGCCCAGAGAGTGAGATAAACACAGACACACTCTCACTCTCTGAACACAGACACACTCTCAATCTAAACACAGACACACCGTCTCACTCTCTGAACACAGACACACTCTCAATCTAAACACAGACACACTCTCAATCTAAACACAGACACACTCTCTAAACACAGACACACTCTCACTCTCTAAACACAGACACACTCTCACTCTCTGAACACAGATACACTCTCACTCTCTGAACACAGACACACTCTCACCACACAAATACAATGTCTCACTCTCTGAACACAGACACACACTCACTCTCTGAACACAGATACACTCTCACTCTCTGAACACAGACACACTCTCACTCTCTAAACACAGACACACTCTCACTCTCTAAACACAGACACACTCTTACAACACAGATACAATGTCTCACTCCCTAAACACAGACACACTCTCTAAACACAGACACACTCTCACTCTCTGAACACAGATACACTCTCACTCTCTGAACAAAGACACACTGTCTCACTCTCTAAACACAGACACACTCTCAATCTCTAAACACAGACACACTCTCTAAACACAGACACACTCTCACTCTCTGAACACAGATACACTCTCACTCTCTGAACACAGACACACTCTTACAACACAGATACAATGTCTCACTCCCTAAACACAGACACACTCTTACTCTCTAAACAGACACACTGTCTCACTCTCTGAACACAGACACACTGTCTCACTCTCTAAACAAAGACACACTCTTACAACACAGATACAATGTCTCACTCTCTGAACACAGACACACTCTCACTCTCTGAACACAGATACACTCTCACTCTATGTACACATATACACTCTCACTCTCTGAAAACAGACACACAGTCTCACTCTCTGAACACAGACACACTCTCACTCTCTAAACACAGACACACTCTCACTCTCTAAACACAGACACACTCTCACTCTCTGAACACAGACACACTCTCACTCTCTGAACACAGACACACTCTCACAACACAGATACAATGTCTCACTCTCTGAACACAGACACACTCTCACTCTCAAAACACAGACACACTCTCACCACACAAATACAATGTCTCACTCTCTGAACACAGACACACTCTCACTCTCTAAACACAGACACACTGTCTCACTCTCTAAACACAGACACACTCTCACTCTCTAAACACAGACACACTCTTACAACACAGATACAATGTCTCACTCCCTAAACACAGACACACTCTCACTCTCTAAACACAGACACACTGTCTCACTCTCTGAACACAGACACACTGTCTCACTCTCTAAACAAAGACACACTCTCACTCTCTGAACACAGACACACTGTCTTACTCTCTGAACAAAGACACACTGTCTCACTCTCTAAACACAGACACACTCTCAATCTCTAAACACAGACACACTCTTACAACACAGATACAATGTCTCACTCTCTGAACACAGACACACTCTCACTCTCTAAACACAGACACACTCTTACAACACAGATACAATGTCTCACTCCCTAAACACAGACACACTCTCACTCTCTAAACACAGACACACTGTCTCACTCTCTGAACACAGACACACTGTCTCACTCTCTAAACAAAGACACACTCTCACTCTCTGAACACAGACACACTGTCTTACTCTCTGAACAAAGACACACTGTCTCACTCTCTAAACACAGACACACTCTCACCCTCTAAACACACACACACTCTCACAACACAGATACAATGTCTCACTCTCTGAACACAGACACACTGTCTCACTCTCAAAGTCTCTGATTTACTGGGCTTTTAAAAATCATGCAGAAAGAATCAAGCTGAGAAATTAATCAAATCTTTAGAAGATATCAGACAGATATCTGAGATCAAAGCTTCACCAGTGGAAAGCTTTCAGACATTCACAGTCATGATTCAAAATAACACACGGATTGCATCTGTGATTTTAAGTATATAAATTATAGCAATTATCCAAGTAAATGTAGCTTTGAGATTGCTAAATGTAAAATTTTGTTTCCTCTTTGATAAATAATGCATGCTTTAAATCTGTGCATGTGTTTGTGTGTGCGTGTCTTACCAGTGTAGTAAAGATGTAATGATAATATTCTGTCACCATTCCCATAGAAAGAGCCTTTAAAAATAAAAACCATTAACATGCCATTTATCCAAAATCCATTCAGCATTCATTTTATATTCCTGCCTGTAATACTGTGATGTCTTTTTGTTAATCATGGCAATATAATATCTATTTCTAATAAAATATTTTTTGGTTTTGAGGTAAAATTTGAATCCGATTTGTTCTCGACAGGTTTTTTGACTCAAACACAAATCAGGTTTATGAAGTAACATCAGATGAGATGAGTGAAGATCTTCATCAGTGAACTCTGCATTAATGACTGAGAATCTTTAATCAAAGATCTTTAAAGCCTCCAGCCAAATCTCTTATTTAATTACATCTTAAATCTGATCTGAGACCTGCACAGTAATGTAAGACTAATAGAATTTATAACACTGAGATTTAACATATGAAATATGATTGGGATGGAAGACACGTAATGATTTACTGCTAATGTGAAAAAAAATCATCTGTTCAGAAAGATTCAGTCATAAAGAGAGAGAAGAGAGAGAGAAAAAGAGATGGTCTTTTGTCTCATGTATAACAAGATGAGACTAAAGCGAACGATTGACAATGAGAACTCAACTCTTTCTAAAAAACACCAAGAATAAAGAGAACACAACATCTGTCTCCTGAATATCAATTATTTCATACTTTTAACAAATATCACCCTGAGAATTGAGAAACCTTTTACGTCTGAAAATGTAGAGTAATAGAAAATTTCAGGAAATATTGATCATTAACCTGAAAAGCTCTTAAAAAATAAACAAGCTGTGTTCATTTTATTATTCTCATGACCCAGAAGAGGAGATTTGTGCTTGTAATTCTCCAATACTGTGTAAGAGAAAGCAGCAGATCTTCAGACCTCTGCAGAGAAACATCTGAATGAGATTGATTCACCTGTTTGAGGATCCAAGCGGCCATCTCATGACTACAGTCAAATATAACATGAAACTCTTTGGCCTTTTTCATGTCTTTCAGTAGCGGTTTGGCATCCTTGGTGTCTGAAGCAAGCTGTCGGATTTTCAGCCGAATGTTATATCGGGATGGAGCTTTAATGAGCTCCTGTAGACGGATGAGACCTGTGAAGACACAGACAATACAACACAGCGAGATTGTGAAAGTTTATTGATGAGATGTTTCTTCTAGACAATCTGTGTTGTACGCGGTGACTGTGTTGTGTGTCCACATCAAATATTTTCTTGAGGCAAAATTCTTTTTCATTTTACTTTAGTAAAATACTGTAATGTGTTTCTGACCGTTTAACATTCAGTGTCAAGCTTATTTTATTGTGCACACACACACACACACACACACACACACACACACACACACATATCTGGGGTCAGTATAAAGTCATCAGATCAGATGTGTAGACATGTCTCTCCTCTGGGTCGAGTCTCATTTCAGAATCTTGGGAAACTCAGTGGGAGGGGCTGAGCAAAGCTCTCCAGTGACCTTAACAACGGGTAACTAATGGTCGCCTGGCAACCGCCTCCTTTGATACTGTAGGTGAGACTGAGGACGTTAGAAAGAGATGCAGTAAAAAAACACTTACAAAAAATCCTTACAGAACACGAAAACAAAGTCAGGTGTAAATATCAGCACAAAACACTAATGTTTTCTTAATAGTAATCAAATATAATACATTTGTCAAAATGTCTGGGACATAATTTTACACAAAACTTAAAGGGATAGTTCACTTTAAAATTCTGTCATCATTTACTCATCCTCATGTTGTTCTAAACCTGTATGAATTTCTTTTTTTCTGATTAACACAAAAGAAGATATTTTGAGAAATGATGGTAAACACACAGCAGATAGTGACCATTGACTTCCATAATAGAAAAAACATATTTTGAAAGTATGATGAAGAAATGATAAAGAAAATATTATGATAAATGATGGTAAGCACACAGTTGACGGTACCCATTGAATTCCATCATATTTTTTATTCCTACTATGGAAGTCAATATCTTCTTTTATGGTCATCAGAAAAAAGAAATTCATACAGGTTTAGAACAACATGAGGATGAGTAAAAGATGACAGAATTTTCATTTTAAAGTGAACTATCCATTTAAAAGAAAAAACTAAATTATATTTGCAAATTCTCATCACTATCTGTCATTCTCATTAATCACATGCAAACATTTGCAATAAAATATTAAATAAGGGCAGTGTTTGTTGTGCAGCCTTTAATTATGTTGATTTATCTCTACTTCATTATTATTCAGTAAATGTATTCAATTATAATCACTAAATATCAACCCTTCACATTCATCAATGCACATCACAACTAAAAAACATCATTAAAACTAAATATTGTGTTTTACTCAAAAATAAATCACAGTATCCAATAAATAATTGGTTATGAATTGCATTTCCTAAACTTATTAATCTTTATGAGTTCAGAATTGACTTTTAAAACAGTTAAAGATGCCTCAACATCTGAATCACCCAGAGATAAGATGAGAAGAGAGATTTTTTAAGTGTGACCTCTGCAGATATAGCTCATGTGTCTGACTTTTTGGAAAGGTTTCACAATCTCATGCTTTTAATGTTACGGCATACTGTATGATGTTTGTAGAAAAACTATTGTGTTATTTGTTAATTGAGTTTTAATGTCCTCCGCTTGTATTAAACCTGATATTGTAAAGTTTCTTGATTTGTGTTCATAAATGTGAGTGCAGATGTGTGTGTTACACTTAGGCTATAAATAAAGGTGAAGATCATCTTTCTATGTGAACTTTACTCAATCTCTTCTGGTTTTCAGAAGAAAGACACACGTGTGTTTGGTTGACCACGACACACTTTCATCATAAACCTTTCCATTCCCTAAATCTGTTTGTACACAGAACAGTGTGTACCGCTCATGCTATATATGTATTCATAAGCAAAAGCATCGTTCTCTGCAACGATGAGGAAAGTCTAATCCGTCTCATCCACCTCACAGGAATCACAAGCTCTCAATGTTTCTAGAAATCCACGTCTGATGCTGAGCTGCGGTTTGATGCCTCAGGTCAGTAATAAAGAGCGAACAGAGTCTGAATTTCAGCATCACGCCGGCTGCGAAATGTGTTTGCAGATGCCAGACAGGCTTTGATTTGCCGACAGCGTGAGCCGCTGCTGAATATGTAATTAAAACAAATGACTTCAGTGCCTGGTTTCATTCAATTTGTGTGATTACAGTAGAAACGCTCCGAGAACATAATAAAATTCTTTCTATTAATTAGAAAAGAGTAATGAGAGAAAAGCATCGATGTGATTTATGTGTGCAAAAGCAAACAGCATTAGGAGAAAAGTGAATGAGATTTTCAGAGCGCTGTGATCTCTACAGATATTAGAAGATCATTTACTCTTTATACACCACTAGAGATGCACCGATCCACCGGCCACAGACCGGAATTGGCTGATTTTACGCATGTAACTTTACGACATTCCGATTCCGAGCAGGTCGTTTTGTTGCCAGTGGCGCAAGAAATAACGTCACACGCACACACGCACGCTAGCATTGAATGTTAATATAATTCTGTATCCAGAAACACGATGCATTTGACATAAAGAACGCAACTTAAACCACCCCCACAAATTGCATAGTAATTACACTGAGGCACAATAGTTTCAAATGGACGCAGTGAGATGAAAATACACGTGCAAAATGTACAACGCCGTCACAAGTTAAATGCATTATCATCTCATATTTAAAGGAAAACACCACAGTTTTTCAATATTTTACTATGTTCTTACCTTAACTTGGACGAATGAATACATACCTATTTTTTTCAATGCGTGCACTTAATCTTTGTACAACGCATTGTGAATGTGTTAGCATTTAGCCTAGCCCCATTCATTCCTTAGGATCCAAACAGTGATGAATTTAGAAGCCACCAAACACTTCCATGTTTTCTCAATTTAAAGACTGCTACATGAGTAGTTACACGAGTAAGTATGGTGGAACAAAATAACATGCGAATTTTTAAGCCAATAAAAAATGAGAACTATATTGTATGGCGGAAGAGCACTTAGTTTGACATCGGCGTGCAGTAACATCATCACTCCTGACTATTCCCCTCTCGCTCAATATTACTGCTACTTTAAATAGGAAAAACATGGAAGCGTTTAGTGGCTTCCAAACTCATCCCTGCCCGGATCCCAAGCAATGAATGGGGCTAGGCTAAATGCCAACGCAGTGTACAAAGACCAAGTGCATGCACCAAAAAAAGATGGGTATGCATTAATTCATCCAAGTTGAGGTAAGAACATAGCAAAACATCGAAAAACGGTGGTGTTCTCCTCCAAACATCAAATGTCAGAGAGGCATACAACATTAAATCTTGACTGAGAAGAGGTGAGAAAGCACGACACAGCAAATCACTAAAATGATAGCAAAAGACTTAAAGCTGTTATTAATGTTATGAATCCTTGTGCTTTGACTAGACGTTTTTTAATGCATACTGTTAGGATGGTGCTCATTCGCAAAGGGAGTTAAACTGTCTGTGCAGTACATAACTTAGTTTAAGTGTGTGTAGCATTGCGCGCACCCGGCCGGGGTGTCGCAGGTGCACTTTGGGAGCGGACTTCTCCGTTTGCTTTTGAATCATAGTACTGATATCATATGCCGCTCGATCTGCGCAGAGCAACACGACGTCAAACATGCCCTCAGTCTTTACTGTGGATCACAGGCGCTTGTAACGCTAACCAGTCAAACCTCCAAATGGCATCATAATCACAATAAATAAATAAAAAGTGCAATGTTAAATAATAATAATAATAATAAAGTTATTTATTAAACAAAAGTGATTTTTATGCAGCTTATATGCTGACAATTAAAGTTCTTATAATTGGCAAAAATCGGTATTGGCAGGTCACACCTACAGAAAAATCAGAAATCGGGTGAGAAAATCGCAATCGGTGCATCTCTAATCATTACATTCCATAAATAACATTGTGCTCACCAGTGCTGTCATCATAGACCACAGTGACCGTCCTCCATCTGAAGAAATGGACGAGGTCCAGTATGGCCCGACTCAGAGATGAGAAATCTGGATACAGACTGACATAATACGAGTCTCTGTTATCGGACACCTGATGTTTCCATCGCGTCTGAATGTGAGGGACGCCCAGGGCGTTAGATATGGACTGAACCGCATTGGCTGATGAGCTGTGGGAGGGGCCAAAGATCGCTGCCACGCCCAGAGAGAGCTGCTCACAGGCTGTAGATGTGAGGATAAAAACAGCAAGATATTCTGTCAACAACATAAACTTATTAAACTCAATATGGATAATATTAATTACCAGAGAAAGTTATCTCTCCCTCAATTATATTGCAAACACTTGATATTCAAATACATTGAAACGACTGCATGAAACCACTTCAAGATTTACATTTATCGGTAGTCATTTAGCAAAAGCTTTTGTCCAAAGCGACTTACAAATGAGGTAAACAATTGAAGCAATTATAGCACAAAAACGCAATGTTCCTTCTTACAAAGATCTAAAGGAACGGTTTAACTGATTACTGTAACATTTACATTTGGGTGGGTTTCTTGCATAAAGACTTTATTTACATATGTATTTGGCAGACACTTTTATCCAAAAGCAACATATAATTCTTTCAATCTACACATTTGATCAGTATGTGTGTTCAACTTCTCTGGGATCAAACCCATGACCTTTAAACTGCTAACATAATGGTCGACCATTGAGCGATTGTAAGAATTGAGCTGCAGTATCTCAGAAGGCTTATAAGAGTCATATGGATGACTTACTTTGTTTTTGCCAGATGAAAAACTCCTGCCAGTTTACAACAATGGGATTTTGGTGTGAAATATCAGTAAGTAGCTGTGTTTCCATTACCGTTTAACCCTCATATTATGTTCCGTGTCAATTTGACCCGTTTTGATTTTTAAGCTGTCGGATAAACCAGTTAACCTGTGATTTAATTCTTGAAATTTTGTGACTTTTTTTCAATTATGGCCATGAACATGCATGCAAAGTTTGGAGATGCTGTTATGTTTTGAAGTGTACCAAAATAATTTTGTAACGAGTTTGAGGTTCGCGGGTCAATTTGACCCGCATTTTGTTTTGTTCCAAAGCAACTGTATATACCTAAATTAAATATATATTTTTAGTGTGTGTTGCTTTATTGGTGTTTTACTATCCTGAAATGGGGGTAAAATGCTTCTCCGCACTCTTCTGAGTACTGAAAAAGACTTTTACCGACACAGATGGTAAAAGTGAGACATCATTTCTATTTACAATGTATATGAAATGCTACTTAAGTTACCGTTTTCTTGCAGACATTTTGTCACTTTTTCTCAATTAGGGCCATGAACATGCATGCAAAGTTAGGATACACTGATGTTTTTAGAAGTGTTTTTTTTAGCACAAATAATGCTTTTTGTTACAATTTTGATGTCCGTGGGTCAATTTGACCCATATTTGTTTGTTCCAAGGCAACTGTATAGACACAAATTAAATACATTTATTGCGTATATGTTGGTGTTTTACTACTCTGAAGAGGGAAAAGTGAGCTTTTCCTCACTATTTTCAGTTCTGATAAAGACTTCCTCAGACACAGAAAAGTAAATAAATGTGAACTATCAATTCTATTTTCAATGTATATAAAATACTATGTAAAGCAGAAGAATTCAGACCCACAGAAAATCCAGAGGTGAATACAGATGATGCCAATGGTGCCCCACAAAACATGAAACCAAAATAAGCACCATTTGTGTAAAATGCAAGAAGTCAGAAACACATGTTTGATGTGTGCATATCATGTAAACAGTGATTTCTTGAATTGTACAATGAGCCTCAAGAACAAAAGATGAGCCTGTTTAGGAAAAGAAAAGCTTAATTTCATTTCACAGCAATATTAAATTGTTTTATTTAGGATGTTTTAAACATAGGTATGTAAAAAAAACATGTTGAATTAAAATGTTAAATGTTGCAACAGTTTTTGTGCAACATTTGTTAAAACAAACATGTCAAAAATTGTGGTTAAATGCATTTTTTAAATCATACTTTTTAATTTTAAGTGTTTGTAATGTGTGATAAATACTGATACTAAAATGGTCCTGTTCATACCTAATTCCTTCTTGTTTTTCATAATGTGATTTTTAAGGAATTGCATTAAATCCAATGCAGGTCAATTTGACCCACTCCATCAAAATCGTCACAAAAATCGAACATCGACATTGCAAATTTAAAATACAGCCAATGGAAACACGTCAATTTCGCAAAAACTCCCATATTTCTTTCTTCGCCATCTAGAAAATAATGCAAAAGTTTTGCGCAAATCTGTAATGGAAACGGCTACTGTAAGCCGATGTTCCCATACAAGACTGGAGCGGTTTGTCACAACAGATGGTGAAATGATGTTTTTTACTGAACTCAAGATCACTAATGCAGATATTCAAATGATGTGCCTCTATTTGTCCATTTCATCTTCTTCTGTGGTTATAAAGCAAATGCTATTTGACAGAGAAAGCACCTCAGATGCTATTTCTTTAAATTGAGCCCAATTTTACTTTTTATTCCAGCGTGACAATCGCATCTGAAAGCGGTCTGAGAGAAAAGGGGGTCATTAAAATTACTAATGAGTCCAGCACTGAAGCGCTCGCTCCGAGATGATAAAGCACACCGAAATAGGACAGCGTGAGGGAGGAGAAAAGAGAAGAAATCTTACACAGTTTTTATCTGAACAGAGGAAGAAAACAAATTCATTCTGAGATTAACCTGTGTGACTTTTACTCTCTCACCTTTCCTGGAAGCCTCAAAACTGTCAAAAACGTTGATTCTCTGGATGTCATACGTGAGCGTGGTGTTGGGCAGAAGTGTTCGGTTCCTGTTGATGGTGTTTAGTGCAAATTTAAAGGCGAGTTCTTCTGGTCCTGAGGGTCCGCTCTCGATCGACTCGAAAATCCCACCTGTAGACAGACAGACAAGCATCTGGATATCAAAACATCATCTAATTATTTTCATTTAAGCATCCAACCATAGACACGTATAAAGGCTAGATGTGTTACGACGGAGTCTCTAACGTCATCACCTGGCGGCCATCTTACCACAGGCACCTCGCTCACTCGTAGCATTATGATTTAATGATGCATGTACTTTTAAATTACCACAACTTGCTCAATTTTCTACCGATTTTCAAATGGTTTGGTTTCTTACAATCGTTATTGACGTAGCTATAATTCAGAATGCTTTAACATGTTTCATGAAATTTATGAAGTTTATAACAAACCAAACCGTTTGAAAATCTGTGGAAAATTAAGCAAGTTATGGTCATTTAAAAGTATCTGCACCATTAAAAGTCAATGCTACGAGTGAGCGAGCGCCCTGTGGTGGGATGGCCGCCAAATGCGGACGTTCCACTCAATTGGCCAGCAGCACGGGCGAGACATCTAGCCTTTATACATATCTATGCATCCAACAGTTATGACTGATGACATCACATACTGCAGCACTCTCAACCAATCATCAGAGCTGTAGATGTCATGTGACTGATCACTCTGGTGTCAATGATCTCATAGGAAACATGACCTGATGATGTCATGCACATCAGTACAGTCCAGTCATGTATAGTTAAAAAATAAAGTCCACAGTGAGTACACAAGATTATCATTGGTTCTTTCATCACTACACAAAACATATTGATCAGTAATTAGAATATAGTAGGCTTCAGAAGACATATATTCACTGGAGTTGTATGGATTTATTTTTCTGTTGATGGATGGCCTTTAAACAGCCACTATTCAATGCCATTACAAGGCTAAGAGTCAGGATATAATTTAAAATCACTCTAAATGTGTTCAGCTAAAGAAAAGAAGTCATATACACCTAAGATGGCATTAACGTGAGTAAAACATGGGCTGATTTTTAATTTTTGGTAAACTGTTCCTTTAATCTAAATGCAATACAACTGTAAGAGAAAATAGAGAGATAACAGAGCCTTCAAATACGTGAAATATAAGATAGAAGTGATGACAATTATCTTAACACACAAACTCAATTTATGTGTCTCATCATCTTAAAGGGTTAGTTCACCACAAAATGACAATTTGATGATAAATCACTAACCCCCTGTTGTTCTAAACCATCATTGTTTTCTGAACACATTTTTAGATATATGATGAAACCGGAAGGCTTGTGTCTGTCCAATAGACTGCAGTTTGATTAAAAGACATCCTCAAAAAGGTCCATGTGCCATCAGTAGTTTAATAATAATAGTATGAAGAAAACAAAACGAACAATTTTATTCAACAATTTGTTCTCCTCTTTGGTCGTTCAGTGCGCATTCACGAGCTGACTACAGCGCATGATACTAACGTGACATGCTGACGTAGTAGAAGAAAAAGAAGTAGTATTTATATAGCACCTTTCCATAGCTCAAGGTCGCTTCACATAGTGATATACAAATCTGCACCTCCACATCCACAATACAAACACATAAGGCCAGATTTAGCCACATTGTCCACAATACATATTGAAAAGATACGTTTTTAGCTGAGTACACTAAATCACCTACCACCTACAGTGGACAACCAAAAACCAGGAAAGTAAAAGTAGAGTAGGTCAGACAGGTATGGAGGCGCAAGACAATTTAATACCTTAAATTTTAGAAGTAATATCTTAAAGGGGACATTTCGCAAGACTTTTTTAATATGTCAAATAAATATTTGGTGTCCCAAGAATACATATGTAAAGTTTTTGCTGAAAATACCCCACAGATTTATTATAGCATGTTATAATTGCCACTTTGTAGGTGTGAGCAAAAATTTGCCGTTTTGGGGTGTGTCCTATGAAATGGAAATGAGCTGATCTCTGCACTAAATGACGTGTCGTGGTTGGATAGTGCAGATTAAGGGGCGTTATTATCTCCTTCTGGAGGTGAGAACGCTTGCTGCTGAGTTTTGAACATACTGTAACCTTGCAATGAGTTTTTTAGGAAGGAAAAGAGCATTGCAGTAATCCAGAAGTGATGTGATCAATGCATTAATTAAGATTCTGGCATCATCTAGAGCAGGGGTGGGCATCGAGGGCCACAGTCCTGCGGAGTTTGGCTTCGGCCTAGATCGAACACACCTGAATGTCATTTCCAAACAGTCCTGAAGTCTTCAATTAGATTTTTCAGCTGTGTTTGATTGGGGTTGGAGCTGGGCTCTGCAGCGCTGTGGCCCTCAGGACCAGGAATTGCCCACCCCTGATCTAGAGTGAGAGAAGTTTGAAGACGTGCAATATTACAAAGATGGAAAAAAAGAGTTTTTAACGATGAGAGGCAAAAGATAGAGATGAGTCTCAACATGAACCCCATCAATTTCAAAGGACAGGTCCATCCTTTTGACTATGGTAACAGAGCCAATTATAAATATTTCAGTTTTGTTTTTACTTAGTTTAAGAAAAATCAAGGACATCCAATGCTTGATATCCCTGATACAAGAAGTAAGTGAGTCAGGCAGGGATAGCCTATCAGAGCTGGTATGGTAGATTTGAATGTCATCAGCATAGCAATGAAATTGAAATCTGTGAATGTGTATGATGTCACCAAGTGGAAAAATATAAACAGAAGTGGACCCAGTACTGAACCTTGAGGAACACCCCGTGAGACCAGAGCAGTGGCAGATTTATACCCATGTATGGTGATATAATATTTTCTGTAGCTGATGTGAACAAGGAAAGACCTGAACTAGTACTGATATCAGAAAGGCAAGAGATGAACAGAAATAAAAAATAGATAAAAAGAAATGCAATGTTAAATGTCAAAAAAGAAGAAAGAAATTAATGCATACCCACGGAGCATTTCTCAGCCAATCAGAATACAGCATTCAACAGACCCGTGGTATACAATATGTTAATGCTTTTCTGTTTAATAAACTCTTGGGTGGCTCTTAAAAAAAAAGAAAGGCAAGAGATGAGTATTTCATAGTAGACTGTGTCAAATGCAGAGCTTAGATCGAGAAGAATCAGGATGTTTATTAACCTAGAATCCATGGACAGAAGAATGTCATTAACCACACAAAGAAAAGCTATGTGAAGAGCGAAATCCTGGTGAAAAGGTTCAAAAAGACCATTTGTGTTTAAGAAAGATCTCAATTGTGAAGCCACAACTTTTAAAAGAATTTGAAAATTGTATTAATTTTCAAGACATCAGCAGCATGCGCCATTGTCTGATCATAAACGCGCACTGAACAACCAAGGAGGAGAACAAATTGTTGAATAAATAGAATGTAGCATCTATGTACATATATATCTTTAGTCTGAGGTGGTGCAAAAGAGTGGACTAATACGCATATTCATATCTATAGTCCGAGTTGTGTGATTCAGTAGAGACAAGGAACAATTTGCATATTCATAAATCTGCGTATACTAAATGAGGCATGAGTATAGATTTATATTTAAGCTGTTTTAAAGCATGAATAAATTACTGTGACAGGTAAAACTTTTATATATGCTATTATAATGTTCAAAGATGAGCTTTAACTGAGAAATTATTAACAACAGGGAGATCTTTAGATTTAAGTACTTATGCTTAAATGTTTGATAATACACTGTAAAAATTTGCTGTAATTATGCAGCTGGTTGCCAGTAACTTACTGTAGAAGATAAAGACTGAAAATGTTTCATGTTCATTTAACCTTGAATAAACTGTTGCCAATAAATAACATAAATGTAAAATCTACAGTAAGTATACCCAGTAATACGGTAATTTCTACAGAAATGTTTTACAGTGTAGTGTTGTAGAGAAACACAAATGTATTTATAAAACTAAAATATTAATCTAAAAAAATTAAACGTGTGAATTAGAGCAGAGCATGTGTTTAAAGCATGCACCATTTATTCTCTTTAGTTTATTATCATTATCATTAAACAGATGATATAAATCTTGTTGTTTGGGAACCAGATGGACCGATTTTACAGGGAGAGATCAAAGCCCATTTTATTTCAGAATCTGTTCATCACAAAAACACAAACACAGACTGAATATGTGAGAGAAACAAGGTGATGTTTTTTGTTAGATCCTGTAATACACTCTCATCATCAATGAGGCTGTGAATTAAATTATTTGCGCTATGGAAAACTCACCATCTGGAAATACTGGGAATACCTGCACCAGTAGAGAGCGCAGAAGGCAGAAATTTTAATCTGTGTGAAGTTTGGTGAAAAAGGGTTTCTAAGGTTTATTCAAATGATAAACTTTCTATATAAATAGTTAGTTATTTCAGAATTTTGCGATTATTATTATTAAAGATATTGTTATCATTTATGCATGATTCCTTCTGCTTTCCCACAAAAATATTTTCTGTATATATTCTGACTGTGTGGACCAGCAGTCAATCTAAGTGGGGCAGTGCCACCCTGGCCCTTATGTAGCCTAGCCACTGACACACACAAGCATGCACAAATTGCACGCACATACACATACATACGAACACAAACACACACACGCACACACACACACACACACACACACACTTTCTCTTTCTAAATGAGTACATACATACCACAGTCACAGATGTTTTAATATGAAGCTAACTGTAATAACTCCAGGCTGAGTCAAACCCTGTGAGAATGTGTTTTTTATTTTTAGAAGAAAACTGAACACTGTTTACTTTATATATGAATCTATTTCTCTAAACGTCCTCCAAGGGAGATTAAATTTAATGCTGTGGGGAAAAACTTTCCCCAAACTAGTACAGCTAAACACACGCACACACCCTGACACACACCAGCACTGGCAGCACTTATAAACCACGTTGCATTATTTACATTCATAATAATACATCAATAAATTGTAATTTTTATAAAACAAATCGTAAACAACATATTCAGATATGTGAAAATATTTATATGTAACTATAATATGTAACTATATGTATTGTATCAAGTCTGTGTGTGGGTGTTATAATGATATCTTTACTTAAGGATCATGAGTCTGATAATAAACTTAAACTAAACTGAATTATTTTTATTTAATGTCTGATGTCAAATGTGAGAGAAAGGCTGATGTACAAAGACTTCAGCAACATTAAAAAGATGTCATACAATACAGTATGTGATTCAGTATTAATACACAACAAACACATGGTCCTCTCTCTCTCTCTCTCCCCTGTTGATGTGAAAAGATGCAGATGTAGGGAACTCAGAACTAAAAATTATTCTGAAGGAATGTTGTCTAGCACTCATAAAGCACGTTGTGTGTGTGTGTGTGTGTGACAGCTGTAAGCTGTGTGTTATTCACACTGTGCTGTTTGTGATCACACATTCACACCTTTAATGTAGCATGAAAATATAATGAACCACTCAGACTGACAGAGAACAGAAACAGAGATCACTCATCACACTGTGTGTGTGTGTGTGTGTGTGTGTGTGTGTGTGTGTGTGTGTGTGTGTGTGTGTGTGTGTGTGTGTGTGTGTGTGTGTGTGTGTGTGTGTGTGTGCGTGTGTTGGTATATGTGGTTTACAGGAACATGAATAGTGTATAATGTCATGTTTATTGTGTGTGTGTGCATGTGCCTCTGTGTGTGTGTTGGGTGTGTGTGCGTCTGTATGTGTGTATGCGTGTGTCTCTCTCTGTGTAATTATGATTAATCTTTTATCCTCGTTCAGTCTTTGTGGTGCTAAAAACAGCCTCGGTTGTGAAGATGTTATCAACACAGAAAGGTAAAATGTCAAGTCTGTGCTTTGGGAGAAAGAGAGAGCTTTATTTCACACACACACAGAGATCTCAGATCAGTTTCAGAAAGGAAAATGTATTTCATTTATCTCTTCACATCAGTTATATATCAGTGTTCAGTTCTTGTGTATTGCTCATGTGTTGCTCGGGAGGCTTTGTGGAGTTCTCGTGAGTTTTCCTATATTCATCTCAGACGTCTCTCTTTACATTTCAAATAAAACCAGACACAAATGATTGAGTCGTGAAGAGGGACGGCTCTATACTCTCATATCTCAGCTGAGCTTTCATACAACTGATGTTTAGACATTGATGAGGTCAGAAACATGAGATGACTTCTAGCTCTTTTCCATTGTATGGTACGACTATAAGCTCGTCACAATGCGACTCAGCTCGCTTTACTTTGGCTTGGTTTGATTTTCCACTGACAGTTTAGTACCGCTTCTAAGTGGGCGGGATTATAGACTTATCATTATAGTTGTGCCGCCTCTACTGCTGTGACATCATCCAATAAACAAACACACAACACAGGAGCTGCACAATTATGACAAAAATCTAAATTGTCGATGTATTTGCCTTGACACATATTACAATACATATATAACAAAATGAAGGCAACAACATCACCTGGTTTGCTTGACGGCGCACAAGGAAAAGCTAATCTTGCATTTAGCAATGACACTGGTACAATGACGAGTCTCTCTGACCAATCAGTGATCTGCAGTGTTTATACATCACATTTTAGTATCATTATTGGAATTTCAACTGAGGTGGTACTAAACAAAGAAGAACCGGGTACTGTACACCGTGGAAACCCCCCAAACGTGAGCCGTACCGAACCATACTATGTAGTGAAAAGCATCCATTTTCTCATCAGTCTCACTTTTTACAACCAGCTCTTCTTCAGTTATAAAATCACAAACTCACATGCGGTGATTCAATAGAGATTCATTCATGTCAATGGAAAAAAACACAACACACCAGAAACACACACACACAGAGAAACAGAGAGATGTGTGTTGTGTCTCTAGCGATATTGATTCAGTTTTTAAGATCCCTGACTGTAATTTTCAGTTTCCACTGTGAAGATGCTTTCTGTTGACCAAACACATCTGACAGCATAATGATGTTCAAGTGTGTTTGTGTATAAACATTCAGATGACACACACAAACACGTGTATATCAATGATAGATCTGAGAATAAACACATATTGATTAGATGACGAATATGACAGCTGATTGGAGGAAAGGGGTGGTGATTTGGTACTCTCTTTCTCTCAGTCTGACAGGTAAACTCTTTATCTAGTTTCTTGACCTGTGACCTGTTGTGGTCTCACGGCTACGAAGGGTTGATGGGAGATAACAGTGCAGATTTATTCACATCAATCAAACTCTTGCTGTATGACAGAGGAACTTTGTATGAAGATGAACATCTCATAACATCTCACATTATATAAACAATTCAGCAGTAAAATATTATCAACTTCATCTCATTCCTGACCTGTAACACCAAAGAAGCCTCTCTAACATATAACCAAACTCAATGCTGATATTTACTGTCAATCACCACAAAACATCAAAGGCTTTATATAGTAAATCATGGTGGAGATGTTTGTGAGAAACAGACTTTCATCTGTGCTCCGGCTGTCAAACATCATTTACACTACCAGTCAAAAGTTTTGAAACACCTACTCGTTCTTTATTTATATATATATATATTTTTCACATTACGAAATAATAAACCATAGGCTAGTAAATGCTTTATTCTGATTGGTTGAGAAATGTTCCATGGGTATTCATTATTTATTTTTATTACACGGCTCTCTGGAATACTTGATTCTGATTGGTCAGTTGAGACACTTGCAGGTTCGTTCTTTTCAAATAATAACCGCTCCAAAGTAATAACGCATAGCCGATACTACTTGTAGCTACGATTTAAATCGCTCCGCGCCAATAAAGATTACTGCTTGGTAGGGGTGTAACGGTACGTGTATTCGAACCGGACCGTTTCGGTTCAGGGCTTTCGGCACGGTGCACGCGTGCACCGAAAGGCCGAATGCATTTTGTGTGCGCCTGTGCGGAACATAATACGTGCGTTTCCGCACGAACATATTAAGTGGCGGAAGTCTCCTCGTTCAGCGCAAGTCTTCTGTCAAACATATAACATAATTCGGCCCGCAGAAAGATTTTTATTTACTTAGTTATATATCCGTTTGATTATTGATGTAAACGTTTACTTGTCGTATCTAAAAGCGCATGTTAAACGCGTGTCAACGCGCTGCTTTGTTCTTTCAAAAGTGAGTGAGAGGTTGGGCGTCTTTCGTTGCAACGCATTAATGAGACGCGCTTACTGTGACAGCGAGAATAAGGAATGCGTGATCAGATTTTTCATCTGCACCTCACGTCAATCATATCATTGTCACAATGCGATCAGCTGGTCGGGACACGGAAGAGTTGTAACCCGGGCTTACTCAGCTGTTACTCAGCTGCGGAGGGGTTCGTTAGTAAAGTCACAGGCAGCTTACATTGACAACACAAGCAAAGAATAGGAGAAACGTGCAAAAGATCATGGCTATGCATGCAACTCACTAATCTCAAAATGAGTGTATAATAAGTATATCATCATGTTGCTTGCTATGCAGTTACACATAGAGCAGTAATATTATTTTTATACAGAGATGGTACATAGCCAATTCAATACTGTGAGGTAAACAATCCAAAATAAATCAAAACAGAACATTTTTGGGGGCAAAAATGTAGGCTAATTGTTCATAAATGTATTCAGGAATTGAATTTGTTAGTTCAAGGTTTTAGTAGAAAAAGTTTAAGAGAAGGTTAAGAAAAGAGTTACCTTCTGTTATAAAATAATGTAAAAAAGAACTTTGCAGTAGTATTTTATTTATTATTTTTTCATTTTATATATATTTTATATGTTATATTTAATAAAAAGTGTTTAAAAAAGTGTAAACAAATTGTAAAAAAAGTTTATAGTAATAAACAACCTGCAGTTTAATGTTTGCATTTTTCCCTTACTGTACCGAAAATGAACCGAACCGTGGCTTCAAAACCGGGGTTCGCACCGAACCGTGATTTTTGCGTACCGTTACACCCCTACTGCTTGGCGCCATCTTTTGACAAACATTGGACAACCACAATTAAGAATGGATAATTTTGACATTAATTTTAACATGTACGGAAAAAACAAAACATTTAAACAGTGGATAGAAGAACGAACAACGACAAGACACAGCTTACTGAGACTGAACTTGACAAAATAGAGCATGACAGCTACGAAGACAACACATAAAAAAATACAGAATGGGCATTAAAACTTCTCAAAGACTGGAGACAGACAAGTATGAAGCAGAGGATCTTAATAAGGTATTACGATCATTTTTTGCATCTGTGCAAAGTTTCGCGGAAGGATAAAATTTTTAATTTAAAACAAATATGCCTATAAAATGTTTCAAATTCATATTCATGTCCAGTTTTTTTTTCTTATGTGGCAAGTAGCTGTGTAATAAGCAGGATAATGTAGAGGCAGCCGGTAGTTATCGGGTAAATAAGCCCCTTCAGTGTGATACAAGACCCTCCGCTTCGCGTCGGGTCCTGATCACACTGTCGGAGCTTATTTCCCGATAACTACCGGCTGCCTCTACATTATCCCTTACTTGTAAAACGCACACCTAACTTGTCAAATGTCTTAATATAATCACCAGAGCAAGAGTATTATAGGAGGAATAATTGACTACGGACAATTGGTAAATAAGTAAGAAATAATCGTTGAATTATTTGAAAATAATATATACAGTCGTGCTCAAAATTATTTATACCCTTTGTAAATATGACCAAAGAAGGCTGTGAAAATAAATCTGCATTGTTAATACTTTTGATCTTTAATTTTAAAAAATCTACAAAAATCCAACCTTTCATTGGAGAATAATAATTTGAAAATGGGGGAAAATTTCATTATGAGAGAAATATTTTTCTCTACTACACTGCTCACAATTAATCATACCCTTTTATTCCATTCTTTTTGCATTCTTCTTTTCCCAAGAGAACAGCTCTGGGTCTTCACCTATAGTGCCTGATGAGTTTGGAGAGCACCTGACAAGAGTTTAGAGATCATTCCTTGATGCAGAATCTCTCCAGATCCTTCAGATTCCAGCTCCATGTTCATGCTTCTTCTCTTCAGTTCATCCCACTCATTTTCTTTAGGGTTCAGGTCAGGGGACTGGTATTGTCATGGCTAAAGCTTCATTTTGTGTTCAGTGACTCATTTTTGTGTTAGTTTTTTGATCATTGCCCTGAAAGAAGATCAAACCATGGCCCATTATATGATTTCTAACAGGGACAGTCAGGTTTTGATTTTTTTATCTGTTGGTATTTCATAGATTCCATGATGCCATGTATCTGATCAAGATGTCCAGGACCTCCAGCAGAAAATTAGGCCCACAACATTAAAGATACAGCAGTACATTTTACCCCTGTGTGCACCAAACTAATGTTGAGTTTTTGCTGCTAAAAAGCATTTTTGTTTTGCGTCATCTGACCATAAAACATTGGAAAAGTAACTGACCTACTTGAACTTCAACCGAGATGTGTTCTATGGTCAGATAAAAAATACTTTTTTGAAGCAAATACTCAACATTAGTTTGGTGCACACAGGGGTAAATGTACTGCTGTATCTTTATTGTTGTGGGCCTATTTTTCTGCTGGAGGTCCTGGACATCTTGATCAGATACATGACATGGATTCTATGAAATACCAACAGATAAAAAAACCATGTGCCATGGTTTGATCTTCTTTCAGGGCAATGATCCAAAACAAACATCAAAACTAACACAAAAATGAGTCACTGAGCACAAAACGAAGCTTCTGCCATGACAATCCCAGTCCCCTGACCTGAACCATAAAGAAAATGAGTGGGATGAACTGAAGAGAAGAAGCACCAACATGGAGCTGGAATCTGAAGGATCTGGAGAGATGCTGCATGAAGGAATGGTCTTTGATCTCTTGTCAGGTGTTCTCCAAACTCATCAGACATTATAGGTGAAGACTCGAATAAAGAAGTATCGAATAAAAGGGTATGATTAATTGTGAGCAGTGTGTATTAATGAAATTTTCCCCCATTTTAAAATTATTATTCTCCAATGAAAGGTTGGATTTTTGTAGATTTTTTTAAATTAAAGATCAAAAGTATTAAAGGTGCAGTGTGTAATTTTTAGAAGGATCTCTTGACAGAAATGCAAAATAATATACAAAACTAAATTAACAGGGGTGTATAAAGACCTTTTTATAATGAACCGTTATGTTTTTATTACATTAGAATGAGACGTTTTTATCTACATACACAGAGGGTCCCCTTACATGGAGGTCGCCATTTTGTGCCTCCATGTTTCTACAGAAACCTTTAACAGACAAACTTTTTTTAATAAGTTGTCACATGTTTTACCGGTGGCGGCTACTGTAGCTTCTCTATGCGTTTCAAAAGCGAGGGGTGAGCAGTGGATTGAGCCGTTGGTTGCAATTTGCAACCTCACCACTAGATGCTTCTAAAATTTACACACTGCACCTTTAACGATGCAGATTTATTTTCACAGCCTTTTTGGTCATATTTACAAAGGGTATGAATATTTTGAGCTCGAATGTACCTTCGGTGTAATTCTGCTTCGCGTCGTGCCGCATTACTACCCTGGGTGTGCATTATTTTTGAATAATTCAACGTCTTCTTCTTACTTATTTACCAAAACAGAAACAAGCAGATCAGTGCCCGGTGCATGAAACTCCTTAAGTGAGGGTTTCCCTGAGGAAGAAAAAATCCCTAAGGTAAGGATTTCTTTAAGTGTGTTGCAACAAAGGTCTTAACTGTCACCCTTACCTAAGTATTTCACGGTAGTCTCTGCCAAACACTGCAATGGAGTAGCGGTTATAGTTACAAAATCTCACAGCGTAAACAAATCAACAATAAAACATTCATGAAACAATGAGAATGAGATTCATTACTTCAGTCTAAACAATAAGATCAGAACACAAATGGAAGAATGTTATGAAAAATGTTAATAACATTAAATTAAATCCATAATATGATGTTTATTACAGTTAACACATTTGGTCTGTTTGAATACACTCTCAAAAATGCAGGGTTGTTTTTAACCCATGCTGAATAAATATTAGACAGAGCAAAGTAGGTTAATAAATGGGTTGTAATAATCCAGTAGCCTATTATACAGTAGATAATATATGTGTGTTTGTGTTTTTATCTGATGTGTGTTAATGTCACGTGATTGTCAAGTAACCTAACCTGTAAAATTTAACCTCTGCATTTAACTCAGTAAGCAGTGAACACAAACACACACAAACACACACACACCTAAGGCAGTGGATAGCTATTACTGCAGCGCCCGGGGAGCAATTCAAAATAAGATGCCTTGCTCAAGGGCACCACAGTCACCAGCCATCGGAATCGAACTGGCAACTTTTGGTTTACAAGCCCGACTTTATAACCATCGGGCCATGACTGACCCCAGTGAGATGTGAGACGTTCACAAGCTGTGACCACTAGAACCACAGAATCAATTCATCTTCTTGCCACCCTGATCACACAGACTCTCTCTCTCTCTCTCTCTCTGACTGACTCATATGTGCCATGCATGCTAATAGCTAATGGATTTCTTCTTTGTTCTTGAAGGCTATGGTTATATATTTAAACCATGAAAGGTGCAATTTGCTGCTAGAGAAAATAGTTGTGCCCATTTTCAAGCGTTTGACATGAAGGTTTAAGTCGTTTGTTCCCATTTTAAAGTGTTTTACAGACTCTGTCCCAGAAAACATTTCACCAGTGGTGAAATCTCACAGGATGATCTGTGTCTGACAGTAATATAAAGCTTTCTCAGAAGAGTCCAGGCCTGTGTATGACACACACATCAATGATATATCGTTTCTTATTACACGAATGCTTGGTGCTGATTGGTCAGTTGCAACATTTGCAGGTTTGTTATAAACAGATAACAACCGCTCAAAACGAATAACTAATAACACACAGTAACCCAAACATTTGTTCAATTTTCATTTAAAAATCCATACACAAAAACTCATATTAAGTGTTTTTTCCTCGCGGAAGGTCTGCATTTGTTAAAAATAGCTGATAACATTTTTCAAATCAATATTTAATATTCCTTACCTTACTTATAAAGAAATAAGCTGTCTAATAAGCTGGATAATATACATGCAGCCGGTTATTATCGCAAAATGAGTCCTGATCACTCGGTCGGGGGATATTTCTGTGATAACAACCTGCTGCATACATTATCCCTCACATGCGTGACTGGTTGCTTTTAAGCATTTATTTCTATCTAAACTGACTTGGATTGCATTTGTGACGCACATTATATCAGTCCACACATTCCTTGAGAATCAAACACATGACCCTGGCACTCCAATGCTACACTTTAAAGCTCACATAGCACACGCTATTTCTGCATTTCTGATGTTAATCTGGAGTATCTATAGAGTAGTATTACATCCTTTATATCTCAGAAGAGTCTTTAGTTTAATCAGATTTATAAAAGAATGATTAGCTTTACCGAATATTTCCAATAACAACGTACGGAGTTACTACCGCGGGAGGAGTGAGTACGAGTCATGCAACACTATACAACACTGTTTAACTTATGATTCATTACATGTTCGTGTCATTTATATAATATGCACGTGCCTATTTCCAACATAAGACAGATTTACTTACTTACCGCATGCAAATCGTGACCCGGTTGGGACTTTTCAATGAAATCCAGCGCATCAAACACACACGCAAAACTCAGCTGCTACCCCGGATAATAAACTATATCCATTGTTACCATAAGGCTGTCTTTCTTCTCCTTACATCCAAAAACACACTTCTTCTTTCGTGCCATTGTTGAGTTTTGAAATTAAACAAAGCTGTCGCGTGATGTGTTGTTTGTAAGTTCTAGCATCTCCCGCTGATTGACGGGTGGGCGTGGTTTTCCGGGAGAAGTGCCCATAAAAAGAAGTGATACGTATAGTGACCCCTGAAACGTCAGCTAGACCCGTAATTGAAAAAAACTTTCCGAAACTTGTACGAACCCTGGCGAAGTGCATTCGGGACAGAAATACTCTGTAACACGCCCAACTGCTTTTTTGACACTTTGCCTACGTTTAGCATGAGTAAACAACTCTATAACTGTGTTAAGTAGTCAAAATGCATGAAATACCATTAAACCACCCCTTTAACAGTGAAGTTACATAAACACACAGTCACAGTAATATGTGAAAGGATTTCAGATTAAAAATCCTCACAAATTTACACTGAACAAATACTCAGAGTTACTGTATCTGATAAATATATAGAGTTGGGTTATAGTTTGACCAACTTGCAGAGAACATCCACAATCCCAAAACAACTGCACAACTGACAGAAATGCATTAACAGCCACACACACACTGCAGGAGTGAGTTTAGCGTTAAACATGTAATTCATTCAAACTCATCCAATCATGTATCAGTCATCAGTAATAAAAGATGAGGAGACAGAAGTGAAGAGATTCAATGGTCACTCAATGTCATCACCAGTGAATCTGTGTGTGTAGATGATTGACTGAGTCACAACATCACTGCCATGCATTTATAAACCTCCTATATGCATCTGTGTGTGTGTGTGTGTGTGTGTGTGTGTGTGTGTGTGTGTGTGTGTGTGTGGCTGATTAATTCTTAATGAGACCACTCACTCTCACACAGCAAGTAATGACACAGAAAAGCACACCAGAAGAAACTTAACACACAACAATACATTACACACAATAATACAGCTCTAACACACACTACACAAATAACAAACAATACAATATCTGCAAGCTGATAGAAAATTAGTCCCATGTGTCTACCTTAAACAGAGAGAGAATACATCCAAAACACACAGCTGCATAATATAATACTATACACACATTATGACACACCTGTGCTGTAAAAAAATATCTGTGTATTTTACTAACATATTATTTCATTGTATTTTGTATCCATAGTGAAATATTACTACGATTTCTTTATAATAAATTTGTTTTCAAAAGACTTGGTATATACACTCACCTAAAGGATTATTAGGAACGCCATAGTAATACTGTGTTTGACCCCCTTTCGCCTTCAGAACTGCCTTAATTCTACGTGGCATTGATTCAACAAGGTGCTGAAAGCATTCTTTAGAAGTGTTGGCCCATATTGATAGGATAGCATCTTGCAGTTGATAGAGATTTGTGGGATGCACATCCAGGGCACTAGGCTCCCGTTACACCACATCCCAAAGATGCTCTATTGGGTAGAGATCTGGTGACTGTGGGGGTCATTTTAGTACACTGAACTCATTGTCATGTTCAAGAAACCAATTTGAAATGATTTGAGCTTTGTGACATGGTGCATTATCCTGCTGGAAGTAGCCATCAGATGTGGGGAACATGGTGGTCATAAAGGGATGGACATGGTCAGAAACATTGGTAGGCTATGGCATTTAAACAAAGCTCAATTGGCACTAAGGGGCCTAAAGTGTGCCAAGAAAACATCCCCCACACCATTACACCACCACCAGCAGCCTGCACAGTGGTAGCAAGACATGATGGATCCATGTTCTCATTCTGTTTACACCAAAATCTGACTCTACCGTCTGAATGTATCAACAGAAATCGAGTCTCATCAGACCAGGCAACATTTTTCCTGTCTTCAACTGTCCAATTTTGGTGAGCTTGTGCAAATTGTAGCCTCTTTTACCTATTTGTTGTGGAGATGAGTGGTACCCAGTGAGGTCTTCTGCTGTTGTAGCCCATCCGCCTTAAGGTTGTGCGTGTGTTTTGGCTTCAAAAATGCTTTGCTGCATACCTCAGTTGTAACGAGTGGTTATTTCCGTCAAAGTTGCTCTTCTATCAGCTTGAATCAGTTGGCCCATTCTTTGTAGACCCTAGAAATGGTTGTGCGTGAAAATCCCAGTAACTGAGCAAATTGTGAAATACTCAGACCGGCCAGTCTGGCACCAACAACCATGCCAACGCTCAAAATTGCTTAAATAACCTTTCTTTCCCATTCTGACATTCAGTTTGGAGTTCAGGAGATTGTCTTGACCAGGACCACACCCCTACATCCATTGAAGCAACTGCCATGTAATTGGTTGATTAGATAATTGCATTAATGAGAAATTGAACAGGTGTTCCTAATAATCCTTTAGGTGAGTGTACTTGCCTTGAATAAAAGCTGATAAATAATAAAGAACTGACACTGATAATCTGAAAGTCACAATGCAAACAAATCATATAAAGCCAAACCTCTGACCAGCAGCAAACATTTCAGTCAGAGACAATATAACCATGAGCTCTGATTGTTTTAGGTACAGATATATGAGCTAGAGCAGAAATGAGCTTCTGTCATGAGCTGTAGAGACGTGAGCTGTGTGTTTGCTCTGAAAGAGATGTTAGATGATCAGGAGTGTCTGGTTTCTTCTCAAACACCTGCCTTACAAACACACATCACCAGCCAACAGGTATCAATATCAGACATTCAGAAGCTCGGACATCACGACTTGTGATAAAGCCTCGAGGTTGAACAACAGTCTTCTGTGAAGCATTCATAAGTTGTTATAAAACAACAACAACACCTGTAGTAAACCTGATATCTGCTGTTATGTGTGAGGTAGAGACTGAAATGTCAGAATGCTGTTGTGTGAACTGAATTGTAGCTATAGTCCTTCGTTCACACAGTGTCCAAGTGTTCAGAATAACATGAGGGAAATTCGACAAATGCATTAATATTGCATGAATGATTTCATTACAGATCTGGGCTGGTAACTAAAATGTTTGTTTAAAACCGCACAGTGTGATTATGAACTAGCGTCAAGTAACTTCACAATATTTCAGTATTATAATGAGTGATTTTGTGTTAATGTCCGGCTGCTGTCCATGGTACTGAATGATGTGAGGTGAACATTAAAGACACAACCACACATATAGAGTGAACAGATGAACAATGATATACACACACACAGACAGTGGTCTCCCATTCGCTGTATGCAGCAGCGGTCGGGCAGCGGGTGGTAGAATCACATCTGTGTTGCTGTAGAGGCTCATGGCCGTGCGGATGCAGAGAGACTTTAAAACAGAGTCATGCAGACAGACTGAATGTTCAGAGAGTCAGATGAGATTCGCCTGTGGCTCAGTGAGTCGCATTCAGTCCTTTTTAAAGCACAACATCAATCCAGTCATTTCAAGCTCAATCTCTCATAAACAGCATTCATATGCTTGTGTTTGAGTCATGAGAGAAAACGAAAAATGCTTATTAAATGTAAAGGTAAAGATGTCAAGCTGGCCCACAAAATGACTTCACTAACAAAAAGAGAGCAATAGCATCATCATACCATATATATTTACTTTTTTGTATGTGCATTAGAAACCTAACACAATGTTTTTTTTTATTATTAGTGATGTTGATATCTAGACTGCAGGAAGACCAATAGCTGATATATATTCACAGTGATGCAATTTAGTGACAGCAGAAACTGATGCAAGAAACATTTAATTCACACAATATATCCACAACAACCGAATTTGTTGGATGTGGTTGTGATCAGATTTCAGATCTGACTCTCATTCAGCAAGAGAACACAGAGAGCAGCCAACAATCTCAGGATCTCTGCCTATCATCATCACTGATCATAATAATCATGCCGCGTACTTTACATTTACATCAAACCCACACAGTCATATTCTCAGATGATTAAAGTTAATGATGGTTCATTTGAAGATTTGAAAGACGCACTGTAATATCAGGCCTGATGTCTGATACTGCATTAATACTGTAACACATCAGAGATGATGCAGATTCAACGCAAACACGCAAATGCACGCAATCAATGAATCGATCACATCATCAATACGCGATCAATAAACTCACCGAATCTCAGCACGTGCGGCATCCCGCTCGAACCCGCGACAAACATCAGCAGCGTCAGTCTGATCACGAGCCCCGGTAACCACACCATCATCATCACAACCATCATCATCATCATCATCACCACATCCAGCTTCACGGACACGCGGGACGCGTCACGGCATGATCGTCAGTGGTCCGTGTGTGTGTGCGCGTGGAAATGAGGAGGAAATCCACGCATGAGTGCAGAGGAAGATCTCATGAGTGCACGCGATACTGCCGCACCGGTCACGGAGACTGTGCGTGTGTGCGCGAGCGAGCGCGCGCGTGCACGACGGTGAGGGGGGGTCCGTGTTTCCATCAAACCGTTCATTCAGATTCAAGAGGGCGTCACGTATCTGATCAAACGCGCCCGATTAACACGTCAGACTGATCTAAAATAAAAAATAACCAACCGATGAGTATGAAGTGCGCTGTCATCTGACATTGGCCATGGGGTCTTTGTATATTTTTGCACTTTTACCATGATATGTACCCTACTGGTGGTCATAGAGTACCATGACTTTTTACCATAGTCGTGTTTTTGTGTCTCTGCATGTCTGTAATTCATCACGAGGATGGTTGCTGGTATTGGTGTGATGTCATACAGAGAGTGTTTCAGCGCTTTACGAGTTAATGCTAAAATGATCAGCGTCTATCTGGACTGACACACACAAACCTTGACATAGACTCACACACACTGACACACACATGCTGCTGTAAACAGAGAAATTGACTGTTAGAGACACACACCATCTGTGGTATTAGCATAATTATGGAAATAGGCAGAGAGGCTGTTATGAACAAAAACTAAACTCAGCTCACACGCACGCACGCACGCAGATTGATCTTGTAAGCATCTGATTGAGAACTCTGAATCTATAGGAATCTGATGAGACACTTCTAAGACCACTAGGTTCCTAAGGTTTAGTTTTCTCCAAGTTTAAAGCATCCAAAAAATTTAGTATAGTGCTTGCAACACCAAGTTCATTAATTTAATTTCAGTACAAGAACTGATCTAACATCAGTAATTCAGATAAAATCATTTGGATGCTGTGTGAATATAAACGTTATTGTGATATTTTCTAACAGGATGTCAGTCAATCTCAGGGATCTTTTTATTCTTCTTTATTTCTCATAATTTTGTCAATTTTTCTTTTATTTCACTCCTGATTCTCTTTGACTCATAGACAGTGATGTGGATACCATGGTAACCGGACATTAATGTGGTGAAAGATAATGACATTCAACACTTCTCATCACTGTCTGTCCTCCAATGAAAGTCTCATTATTGTCCTACAGATGAATGTAAGGGGAACAATCCTGCACACACTGCTCTCATTTGTTGGCTGAACCCTAATGAGTCGTCTCAGTAGGCATCTACTGTAGGGATTTGAACAGAGCTGATGACACCTGAACACACATGCAGTCAGATGTCAGATGTGATTGCACTCTCAATGATTGATTGAGTCTGTATCACACAGCTGTGTCTTAGTCATAAGGCTTAAAAAAGAAAACTGCAGAAACACAACATCAAACAAACAGATGACAGATCTATCTTACTTTAATCAAATTAAATTGCAGCTCAGTGTTTTCTCCTCTTTCAAGACGGATGTCACAATGTCTCAAACGTTTCTCATTAAAGGGGCAGTGAATGAAAAAATCTATTTTAACTTGATATTTTGTTATATAAGAGGTCATCATACTTAAATAAACATCCTCCAAGCTTCAGAAGTAAAAACGTCCTCGTTACTGAAATAAAACAGTTTTTGGCACCAAGCCAGAAAAACAGTCGGTTCAGGAATGTGCCAATGTGTGACAGCAATGAGATTTTTATCCCCACCTTAAAATTCAAATTGCAAGGACTGCTTTTGTAGCCCCATCCACAGCTTTGTGTAACACACTATCTGCTTGCTACCTGACGGCTGATCAAAGTGTAAAAAACGCAATCTCTGTAGACAGCCCAGGCTCCAAACGGCAATAAAAACACAGTGGCCAAACCTACCAACACGAAACATAACAAAGTGTTCCAGCCAATAAATGACAAGAAGGATTTGGGGGTGGGGGTTGGGCGCGTTCATGAAAGCACAGAAGGGAGGGGAGAAGTTAGCTACGCTCCGTTTGTTTGAAAACATCAACAAAAAGTGACGTCGCACAGATTCGCTTAGAGCGCCTTTAAGGGAAAAACTTATGGTGCTTTATGCAACCGGGCCCAGGGGCAAAGCAAACATCTCAACGTGCAGTGTCTCAACAATCAGTAAACATTTCTTTAAAAATTGCCAAATGTAACCAAAATGACTTTAAAATACATTTTTCCTGAGAGACTTTTATTTTGACGCTGAGATCTGTTATCATGAATCATTATCTGTATTCATGAATATCAGTCATGTGACCTTTTACATCATTCCAGTTGCCTGCCGCCATCTTAAGTACCTACCGAGTACCAGTAGGCTACTGACAAGCATCGGCTAGCTTGCTACGATTTACGGATTTCTTATCTTTAACTGCCTATGATTTTTACGGATACGGGTAATGGCTACGAAAGACAACATGTCGCACCTCGACTGTCATAAAAAGAAATGCTACTTTTAAAAAAATATCTTGGTTAGGGTGTGATGCCTACTCCATCCCTGATGCGTTCTTAAAGCCGCTGTCCGCTGCTACAGAATTACCACTATTTTTACAACACTAAGAAGGTGCGACACAACATGAAACTTTGCTCGAAGTATCATCTGGATCTCTACACGTGAACACGAGCATTGAGAACATTGTTTGTGTACACAGAGTTTACTAAAAAGAAAGGTTTTGCACAACTGACTTTGGCTGTTATAGTCCGCTTGTCATCTTTGCCAGACATAAAGAATCGATTTCCGAATGCGAATGAATAAATCTCATATGAGGCTCCTTTTCAACTAGAAGGTCAATATTGTTTTTCACTTGCGACAAAACAACGAATTATCCGTGCATTTATATGGAACTATGATTTAGGGACTATCCATCTTTACTTTCCTCCCTCCTTACATCGCATTCGGAGATCAATACATATTGACTGGGAAGATGGCGGCGAGCAGATGCCAAAACAACCAAAGTCAGTTGTTCAAAACCTTCTTTTAAGTAAACTCTGTGTACACAAACAACACTGTAAAAAATAAAAAGTTGACTTAACTTACATTTTCAAGGCAACTTGCTGCACAGCTTTTTTGAGTTTACTCAACTTTTGGATGATGTAGTTCACCTAACTCAATTTACTGAGCAATAACAACTTACACCAAAAGTTGAACCAACTTAAACTGATTAGGCTATTAGCAAATTTCTAAGTTTACTCAACTAGTGACTTAAGTCCTCTCAACTATTACAACTGTATTCCAGCATCTATCCATAAAGGTAATACACATACAAGTTGGGTAAAGGACAGTTCTTGTGTTCCTGTGTAGCTCAGTGGTAGAACATTGTGTTTGCAGCGCAAAAAGTCATGGGTTCAAACCCAGGGAACACAAGTACTGATAAAAATGTCTAGCTTTTAATGCAGTGTAAGTCGCTTTGGATAAAAGCAACTGCATGTTTTGGACTGTGGGAATGAACCCACAATCTCACAGAGAGAACATGCATACTCTACAAAGAAAGGTCTCCTTAACAAAGTCTTTGTCTGACTTAGTCCTTTTTTGAAACAGAGACCTTTTTTTGCTGTGAGGCAACAATGATGCGCGTTAACTCATTGTGCTGCCCTCTACACTGAACACACACTTCTCAATCATGGTAACAATGAACAAACATAATTCTTTAAAAATTACTCTAAATACAACATATAACTAACATTAACAACATAACAACATAAATAAATCCAGCAAACATTAAAACAGTCATCTTTTTTAGTAAATATTAACCAAAGAAGTGAACATGTCGCAATGCATGCTGGGAACCATTCCGACCATTGTTTTTTTTTAAATTGCTTGTTCAGGTTGGCAAGTTGGGTGAACGAATTGGACAAAAACTTTTTCATCTAAGTCCAGTCAACAAAATAATATTTGTTAGCTGAATGATTATGCTCTTTTCATTCAGTGAACACAAAATAATCAACTGACGCCCTTCATCAAAGAAATCTTTGTTCAAGTTACTTAATGTTCTTTGTTGAATGAACATTTTAAAGTTGGATTTTTTACAGTGAATGTTCTCAATGCTCGAGTTCACGTGTAGAGGCACAGGTGATACTTCGAGCAAAGTTTCATGTTGTGTCGAGCCGCCTTAGTGTTGTAAAAATAGCGATTTTGATGCTCACAACATATTGAAGGCATAGCTTCTAGTTTTTTTGCGACCACTTCAGGTACTCAAAATGGCGGAAGACAAGTTTGAGATGTGAGTGACGTCAGCCGATATTCATGAATAACCTTCCCTCAGAGGCTCGGAACATAACATTAGGAATGCGTGGTTGAAGTTTGTTTTTAAAGAAGTTCCAGCTCGCACGGGGAGTGTACCGCGGATTCATTTGTAAAGAAGCCACAAGTCGATGCTGGATTTGCAGAGAGACTGTGATTAAAAGCACTATTAATATTGGATCTGATAGGAATGGCACAGCAGTATTATGTGAGTAAAACATTTTTTGTTCACTATTGCTTTGTTAGAGATCGCTTGATGTGTCCTGATTGTACACTGCAAAAAATGACTTTTTTACTTAGTATTTTTGTCTTGTTTTCAGTAGAAATATCTAAAAATTCTTAAATTAAGATGCTTTTTCTTGATGAGGAAAATGACCTTAGTAAATAAGTCTAGTTTTAAGACAAATAATATACAATTTAAGTGAAATTGTCATTAAAACAAGCAAAATTATCTGCCAATGAGGTGAGAAAAAAAATTGTGAAATAAGATTTCTTTTTTCTTGAACACTTAATTCAAGTAAAATTTTCTCACCACATTGGCAGATATTTTTGCTTGTTTTAAGCAAAAATTCACTTAAATTGTATATTTTTTGTCTAAAAACTAGTATTATTTTCTTAGGTCATTTTGCTCATCAAGAAAATACATCTTGATTTAAGAATTTTTAGATATTTCTACTGAAAACAAGACAAAAATACTAAGTAAGAAAGTCTTTTTTGCAGTGTAACATCCGTGTCTAAACACGTATGTTTAATTTACTAAAACATTAAACGATTTTTAAAGGTGCAACACTAAACAATACAACCATAATATAACGATAGAAATATACAAAGTTATTGATAAGGACTTACCAGCCGCGGTTTAGATTCTGATGCATGCTTACTGTGTTATATACGTTAATTTAGTCACGTAGAGTTTAAAGTTTTGTTTCTACTACACTATATGCATTGTCATTTATGTGCATCATCTTTAGCACCCAGAATCTTTTGTTGCTCAAACATATACATGTTTGGCTGCTATTTTTACACATTAAGGTTTTCAAAACAATTCCCCACATGTAATGATGGGGAATGAAGCTATCCAATCATTGCAGCGGGCGCACTGAAGACGTGGACGTAAACGCCCACTGCTATGATTGGATAGCTTCATTCCCGGTCATTACATGTGGGGAATTGTTCAAATGAACCATTTCTCCAGACAGCATTAGAACCATGTTACAAAATAGCCTATAACTTATTGCTTTTGATGTTTTTGAATGTAAAAACCACGTAAACATCATAAGTGCAGGTGTGACCAGCTGTGACTCAGGAAGTTGTTCAAATCCCTGTCGCGCCACAGAGCGCCACTCACATAGTTTAAGATTAAATAACATCATATTTGTCCCAAATCATTAACGATTAACATTTGCTGCTAACGTATATTTTACATTTTGAAGTAGACGCTATCTGACAAAGCTCCCGCTATTTAACGTGCACTTCCGGTTTACAATACCTCCTAGTTGTCCTAGGCGCGACTCGACGCGGCGCGGCCGGTGTGCGATCCCTTACTGTTTATAGTTGCTAAGCTATTATTATGATTAATATGATTTAATGATCCAATGAGAATTTCAAGTCAGAACTCAATCTCACAAACACACCCAGTTAAAGCTCCACTGTGTACTTTTTTTAGTTAATTCTTAGCAAAAACCCATGTTTTCTTTCAAAAGTATGTGCGCATTCATGTGTAATTACTTCCACCCCACTAATCAAAGTATTCTCGTAAGTGTAGAATCTGCTATTTAAAATACATACGGTCGAGTCGCTCGACTGGCGCATCCATGTTGTGCCTCCATCTTTGAAATACATTCGCTGACGAGGGAAATTCGCGCTTTCAGACTACACTCACTTCATTTTACAAGCGTGTGAAAGTTGAGCGATCTTATTTCACCAATATCAGAGAAAGCTCTTACATATACACGGACATAACGTTTACTTAAAACATAAGCATTGGACTCTGACATTATATTAGTTTGCGTCCATTTAAACCCATCATTACTCCCGCTCATGATTAAATGACAGGAGAGGAACTCGTCCACAGACCATCTCCTCAGTAATCTGGAGAGAAGCGGTCGAAAAATGGACAAAAAGAGATGGATTTAAACACCAAGTGTAAACGTAATGTGTCTCTCTCGTCCACTTGTGATCTGATCGATGAAAACACATCTTAATACCAAGTTTAACAGCCCCTGTGATATGTTTCCTCGCGTCGATGAAAAAGGAGTACGTGTCTAAGCTACGTTTATGGTTGCTTTTTGTATGTGATTTTAAGCGGACATATCATGACAATCAGACTTTTTCCATGTTAAACATAAATCTGTGTGCTTTGATGGATCACAGGCAAAGGACATTGCAAATTGTTCATTTATTTTCATTGCTTTTGCTTTGTAGCTACTGGAAGCCATGTTAACCTTGACATGACACGGCCGGGCCACCGTACGAGTTAAAACGCGTTCCGAATGGGGGGGGGGGGGGGGCTAGAAAGTAATATTCAATTGGTTGTCATATAGACTTTCACCGCTAGATGGGAGTAGATCCTACACAGTGGAGCTTTAATGAAAGGACTGTCATGTTATTTTAGGTGTTGGTCTACAGCAGGTGTGTGTGTGTGTGCTTGTGTGTGTGTGTTGATGTAAGAGCAGAAGTTCACGCTGTCTAATCTGAGCTTTACAGCAGGACATTTACACCGCCTAGGCAATGAAAGAGCAAACCTCTCAGCAATGAAATGTTCCTCTGGGGTGACACCATGTTAAAAGTGAGAATGTGATCAGAACAGCTTGGACGGTTAACTGCTAACAGCTTGAAGCAAAGAAGAGTTGGCAACATTCATGACCTAACAGATCCACAGTGAAACAAATCCTCCATTTTCTGTTTCTGTTTTCTGTGGTGAAGCGTGTTCTCATATCTCTGTGGCTGCCTGAATATTTACAAGCTTTGCCAAATGCAGCAGTTATGAGTTTTCACATCATGATTGAGAAACACAACACAATAAAACAGATGGAGACTCTTAATGGAAAGTGTGTGTGTTTCTCATCTGTCTTTAACATACTAAAACGCTTCAGCACACACAAACTCAAATTCACAAAAATGAAACCTCAGTTGAGCTCTTTGTGGGATTACTGCTGTTATTACAATTTTCATAAACCCTTTTGTGTGCATCTTACACAGAGAAATCCTCTGCACTACAGCTGAACTCCAAAAAGAAGAAGAATTTAGTCTGTCTGGACTCCTTATGAGAGGATTCATGAAGACATCTTATACTGAGACATCACTTGAGCTCAGAGAAACACTTTAGATATCTGGAGAAACTCAACAGCATGAAGCAGAACACAAAATGATCATAAAATGATTCTGAGACACACACACACGCACGCATGCATGCAAACATACTTCTGAAATTACAAGATAATTAATATTTAGCATGAAGGATATAAAGACTTCTAGATCTGGATGAGATGTTATTTTATTCAGACATTACTTCAAAAACAGTTAAACACATTCTGAAATGCAAATGCGCTTCTCAAAATGTGTCTTTTCTCCCTTTCTCCTATTTTTACAGTATGTAGCAAGAGTACTACAGAATAACAGTTTAAAAAAGCCGTCTTTTGGCATTCACATTCATCTTAATATCAGTTGTTTGTCAACTGTACCCTCCACTTGACCTGCATGCTTCATCTTTATTCGTGACATACAGATTCAGATGCACCTGAGCTCAGTATTGTTACATAAAATAATTAAATACAACGTAATTTACATTGGCAAGAAAAAGTATGTGAACCTTTTAGAATGTCATATTTTCTGATTTTTTTTCCCCTAAAATGTGATCTGATCTTCAGTCAAGGGTATTGACAAACATAATGTGTCTAAATATGATCTTTCATGTCTTTATTGAGAACAACAACCAAAAAAAACCTCATAGTGCTTGTGGAAAAAGTATGTGAACCCTTGAGTTATTGACCTCAAAAAAGCTTATTGAGTTAGGTTTTAGCACACCTGGAATCAGTGCCGGCCCGAGGATCTTAGGGGCCCTAAGCAGAATTTGTTTGGGGGCCCCATCACCAATTAAAACAAAAAAAAGAAAGAAATTACAAATATTTATTAAAAGAACAAAGTTGCACATTAAGTAAGGTCTAAAATTAGCATTAGGTACAGAAATCAAATTAAATGAATCATAACATTCAAACGCATGTGCGTCTAGAAAGCTTCTTACTTTAGCGCCTTTTGCGGTTAAATGGTTTAAAATCACTTGAAATGTTAACATTTGCAAGCCTTTTAAACATGTGAAATGATAAACTTTCCCTATTTAAATTTGCATATTAATCCGCAAATCGCATGCGACCTGAACTGTGGGTCGATCACGGATCAACTGCGATCTGTCACACCACTAATGCTGAACAACTTAAACATACTGTAAATAATCATGCAAACATACCTTTATCTTGCTTTTTTCTCCTCCTCTGTCCTTTTCTTCTTCATCTTTTCGGCACCAGAGGGATAAATACTTTTTTGTGACATGGCTTGTCATTTATTACAGTTACGCACACTTGCACACCGGCGCGAATTGTCAATGCACGCGAGGTGTCTATATTGCGCATGAGTCTCAAATCAGATTTTTTTTTGTCTTGAATTATTAATTTATACATTCGTATTCATTCATTAATTCATTCATTTATATTACTTGTTTAAGTTATCTAATTGTAAAAAAAAAACGATTGGGGGCCCCCTGGTGGCCACGGGGCCCCAAGCGGCTGCTTAGTTCGCTTACGCCTTGGGCCGGCCCTGCCTGGAATCTCGTTAAGATAATACACTTGGAGGTGTGGACTACAGCTACTTTGACTGTTTAAAAACCCCTCAAACTTTTGGAGTTTGCTTTGCACAAGAAAAACACGCTTATGTGAGTTATAAAAAGAGCTTTCAGAGGAGCGACCGTCAATTGTTGCATTACATAAAGCTGGAAAGGGTAACAAAGTTATTTCAAAGACTTTAGAAATTCACCAGTCTACAGTTATGCAAACAATCTACAAATGGAGACGCTTTGCGACTGTTGCTACTCTACCAAGTGGGCGCCCAGTCAAAATGACACTAAGAGCACAACGAAGACTCATTAATAAGGAAAAGAAACAACCCCCAATGACAGCCAAAGATTTGAAGGCTTCATTGTAACTCAGTGGTGGAGCTAGACTTTTAAAATAGGGGTGGCAAGGTATTATTTTGGGGGGTCAATATACAAAGTGTTCAATTACACACAAAAAAATATTTTCACAAAATTTATATAGATTAAATTAAAGTTGCTTGTTTTCCAAAATGTACACAATTATAAATGTATTAATTATACAGCAAAAATAGAACAACTGGGACTGGGATCTGTTTGGCCCTGATCTGCACCTGACTTTTGCTTCTTTAGAAAGAAGTTGGTTATATCGCTTTTTCTCTTCATTCTGCTGTCCCTATACAAAGGATAACTTGGTTACACACCTCATGAAGAAACCAAAATTTGGAACAATTTGCTTGTTATTATTAAGTACACCGTTACTAATAATACAAATACTAAAGTAATACATTACGACAAAATCTGAGTATATTGAGGTCTAGCCTATTTGACAACACATGGAAAATTGCGAGAGGCGGGAACGAGTTTCCGTAAACTTTAACGTAATGATGTAAATAGACTTCTGTCCCTCACATAAAGCTATGGAATGGCTTCAGATGACTTTGCGAAATTATAATCCAACCCTCTCAGACCCAAGTCACCCAAACTGACGTGAAAAAGCGTGAGGCGCCGAAAAGCGCGCTGTTTACATCCCTGTACTATCTCCACTGTGGTTTTATTAAAGGAATATTCCATTTTCTTAAAAGAAAAATCCAGATAATTTACTCACCACCATGTCATCCAAAATGTTGATGTCTTTCTTTGTTCAGTCCAGAAGAAATTATGTTTTTTGAGAAAGGATTTTTCTCATTTTAATGGACTTTAATGGACACCACCACTTAATACTTAACTCAACACTTAACAGTTTTTTTCAACGGAGTTTCAAAGGACTATAAACGATCCCAAACGAGGCATAAGGGTCTTATCTAGCGAAACGATTATCATTTTTGACAATAAAAATAACAAATATACACTTTTAAACCACAACTTTTCGTCTAGGTCCAGTCCAGTGGGACCTAACGTAAATGCGTGGTGACGTAGGGAGGTCACGTGTTACATATATAAAACGCACATTTGCGGACCATTGTAAACAATAAACTGACACAAAGACATTAATTAGTAACAGTTGACATACAACAACGTAGGAACGGTCCTCTTTATCCACACTTGTAAACACTGTGGCGGAGTTTCGCGTTCATCCTTTGTGACCTCTTGACGTGATGACGTATTGCGTGAGGTCACGCTGACGCTTTCAGGACCGGATCTAGACGAGAAATTGTGGTTTAAAAGTGTTTATTTGTTATTTTTATTGTGAAAATGACAATCGTTTTGCTAGATAAGACCCTTGTGCCTCGTTTGGGATCGTTTGTAGTCCTTTGAGACTCTGTTGAAAGAAAACTGTTAAGTGTTGAGTTAAGTATTAAGTGGTGGTGTCCATTAAAGTCCATTAAAATGAGAAAAATCCTGCAATGTTTTCCTCAAAAAACATAATTTCTTCTGGACTGAACAAAGAAAGATATCAACATTTTGGATGACATGGTGGTGAGTAAATTATCTGGATTTTTCTTTTAAGAAAATGGAATATTCCTTTAAGTTCAATATGCTGCATTACACGTGCCAATATGAATAAGCCTACCTAATGTCTCTGATTGTTGCTGAACATTTGCTAACGACATTTTTTTATTATTGTTTTAAGCATCTTCACGTTGGCGTGACAGGATCAGTTTCACAAGACTAGTAATGCTCATTGAAGTTTATGCTAAGCACTACAGTGCAACGTCTCCCTTACTTCCTGTAAAAACAGTACTTTGTTTAATTTAATACCAATAAAAGCCGCACATACCAGCAAAACGCTTTTCATCGATCCTGTGTGTGCTGCCGCGTTATGTTTTTGAGCACGAAGGAAATGCGTGTCAGCTTAACCAATAGGCTTGTTCAACTTCATGCGGCGCCGCAAGAACCGACAGCCGGATTACGTCAAAGTACCTGCGATTCGCGAAATCATACGGAGGAGTTTGCTTTTAAATCGCTCTCGCGGAACTTTGACGTGATCCGGCTGTCGGTTCTTGCGGATACATTCACGTCCGCTGGGAGATTTGAGAAATGTTCGTAAAAATCAAACTGTGTAATGTTTTCAGCGGGGTGGCAACAGGGGTGGCAAGGACTTCTTCCTCAACTAGCCATCTGGCTCCGCCACTGTTGGAACTTGCTAACATCTCTGTTCATGAGTGTACAATATGTAAAACACTGAACAAGCAGGGTATCCACAGCAGGACATCACGAAGGAAGCCACTGCTTACTAAAAAGAACATTGCTGCACGCCTGAAGTTTGCAAAAGAAGTATTGGCAAAATGTTTTTTGGACTGATTGTGGACTAAGATTGAACTAATTGGAAAAACACAGCATTACATCTGGTGTAGAAAGGGCACGGCATATCATCATGAATACACAATCCCAACTGTAACGTATGGTGGAGGAAACATCTTGATTTGGGCCTGCTTTGCTGCTTCAGGGCCTAGCCAGCTTACAATCATTGAGGGAAAGATGAATTCCCAAGTATATCAGACAATTCTTCAGGATAATGTGAGATTGTCTGTACGTCAGCTAAACTATGTAGAAGGTGGGTGATGCAACAGGACAACCACTCAAAACACAGGAGCAAGTCCACAACAGAATGGCTTCAGAAAAACTAAATCTGCCTTTCAGGGTGGCCAGAGCCCAGACCACAACCCAATAGAGATGCTATGGATTGACTTGAAGAGGGCCATACACATGAGACGTCCAAATAATATGACAGTTCTGCCAGGAAGAATGGGCTAAAATTCTTCCTCAACGATGTGCAGGTCTGATCCACAGCTACAGGAAGCGCCTGGTCGAGGTTATTGCTGCCAAGGGGGGTCAGCTAGTTATTAATTCTAAGGGTTCACTTACTTTTTCCACTGCCTTTGAATGTTGAATGAGTGTGTTCAATAAAGACATGAAAGATCAGAATTTTTGTGTAATTATTTTTAGACACATCATGTTTGTTAATACTCTTGACTTCAGAAGATCAGATCACATTTTATGACAAATTTATTCAGAAAACATCACCTTTTGGAATTCATGAAATTCGAACAGGTTCACATACTTTTTCTTTTTTCTACTGCACCATAGACTGACTGCTGATTTTCCTCCCTGAACAGTTTGTGTGTGTGTGTGGTTGTGTGTGTGTTTGTGTGTATTCTCATGCATATACTACATTTGTTTTTGAATAATGACTTCTATTGTGCAGTGCATGCAACACTAATACATCACGTTTATTAAAGTTTACAGTCGATCCATCTATAAGAGTGAAACACACTGAGGGTCTGTTCATGCAAATCTCACACTGTTATATCTGCACTGTTATACATTTATTTGACAGAAAACACAAGAAAACTAATTCACTTCACTAATAGAAAATAAAAACGATTCTCTGTGTAACACTTACAAAACACACTTTATTCCAGACATCCTCATAAACAACTTGATTCTCTACAAAAAAATAAACTACAATTCATCGGCTACAAATGTAACTAAAGTCGGTTGCCACATCAATGCTTACAAACATCTGAAAAAGCTGTCCCATTGATAATGCATATCAAACACAATCATACTGTGATGGTCTAGCATTTATCTGTGTACTGTAAAGTATAATGTACGCTCATCTGCTGCTTTATATACTCTACACAGGCGCACACACACAGGCCTTGACTCCAGGACAGAGATGACATGCACATCTAGAGTAATTTATCATGCGCTCTCTGCATTTAACCTGTATCTCTCTCTCTCTCTCTCTCTCTCTCTCTCTCTCTCTCTCTCTCTCTCTCTCAACCTGCTGACTTTCAATATTCAATTGTATATGTGCTGTTGTTCATCATACACAAACACATGCAGTATAATCTCACATACTCATACAGCTGTAAACTTTTATCTGCAGAGAAACACCTTACAGTACAGTTGATATTGTTCTACTTTAGTTGCATCTATAAAGGTTTAAGCGTTCAATTGTTGCCGTATGTGTTGGATGTTGCATGTTTCTTTAAAGTTTTAAACATATAAGGTGTGTTACATAATGTGTGAATATGGAGAGATGTGATTGGCTGCAGACGTACTGTGACCTCATCTTAACCATGACAAATCCTTTTATCTTTGTCTTGTACCATGTAGTTCTGTCTTTGATCTGTAAAAATCCATTCTCAGTTTAAACTCCGTGTCTAGAGAGAAAAGATAGATGAAATGAGGTCACAGATTATGCAAATCACACCCCACCCACATACACAGACACCACCATCTCATTTAGCATTACAGAAACACAGAGATAATCCAATCTGATTAAGAATAGAATATGCAAATCTGAAACTGAGAAACTTAAACTGAGATAATTAAATGTAGAAGAAAACAATCTGAGACTTCAATTTACAAGACTGAATGAAACGTTTTAAAGCTTCAAATAGTATATCTCTGTGACATATATTAAAGGTTAGCTAAAGAACAGCATCAGGAAAATATTTGTACTGTATGAAAATCCGATCAGATCTTTGATGTTCTGCGGATTGTCTCAGACTTTGCGAGATATAACTTCAGATGAGATCTTTGTATCAGCATTACACCGCCTTTCTAACAGAAAAAATATCATAGTTTTGTTAAATCTGGGACAGTGTGTGTTATACAGTGTGAGAGATGAATCCTGTGGTCTTACAGTGGGATGATAATATGGGCTTTCTGTATTTTTGCCTCCTATCAATATGAGCACAGAAAGTTTTAAAGAGCACCTAAAAACAATGTTATTTTGTGTATTTGGTATAATACAATGTGTTCATGTGGTTTATGGTTTAAAAAACACATAGTTTTTCACATACCAGATTTCACTCTCTTCCTAAAACGTGGGGAATTGAAAAGCTTTGTGTCCCTGATTGGCCAGCTAATCTGTACTTTGTGTTTGGCCTGAATACCTCTGACCAGTGGCGTAGCATCTGGGCATGCAGGGTATGCACGTGCAAATGGGCCCGGGCCACTAGGGGGCCCGCCCCAGCTTTTAATAAAAAAAAAATTTCAATTTAATTTTTATTTGTGTCCGCAATAAATATATTTTTGTATGCATATCATGTGTAGTGATGACTTATTTCTATGTAATTTCTCATTTTTCCGCAATTTCTTGTTTGCGTTTATATTTTTTTTGCACTCCGCGGCTGCCGTAGACTACTACGCCATCATTTTTTTACATGACGCATTGCCGCGCCAAAAAAAACCCGAAAACAGTGTGAAAGGTTATTATAATGGCTATCTACATGAACATTAAGGATGGACAAATATAAACATGAAAGTGGGGCCTTAAAGAGAAAAGAGAAGGTGGAGAAGTTAGTCACGAGTCAAAAAGTACCCAAAACATTTCATTTTTCTTTATTTAAATCTACCTTTTAAAGTAAAAAAGGAAAGTAAAAATATTTGACTACCTTATTAAAAGTATATGTTGTTAACAGACCTGCACACCACAGTTAACAGTGCCAACGGGCAAGGTTGGGGGGGCTTTGGCTTAAGGGGGCCCGCAAATTTTTTTGCATATGGGCCCGGGACTGACTTGCTACGCCACAGCCTCTGACGTCAGCCGGAAATGTGATGCTCCTTACCATGTTTGAAAGATTCGGTCACAATGCAATGCTATCAGGAGTTAACTTACAGACTGCGGAAGCGGGAGGAATTATGATAATGTCCGTCTTGTCCATGTCAACCGGCCCAGGAAGTAAACTGTTGCCTACAATCCGTGTGTTTGTTGCAGGACCGCCGCTCCCATAACGCACATCACACGCGGTGCGTAGGGCAGCAAGTGCTGAGGGGGCACCAAAAATAATAGCCTAATGAAAAAAAAATATAATGCCGAATTAATTTCATTGGCATATAGAAATATTATGAGGCACTTTTTAGCCATGTATATGTAACAAAAACGGGGAACGAGATAATTTAATTGCTCTAGTCTAGAAAGTATATGGCCACTGGATAGTCTGCGCCGGTTGATCGCGTGGGCGCCTGACGAAGTTTGACAGACAGTAGGCAACTTTTATGGAAATGGCCCCAAAAAGACAGCAGGAGTCAGGATTTGAGAAAAGAAAGAACAAGAAACTACGATATGATGCCCGTGCATCAACTGCAGGTAAGTTTAATCATGATAAATGTGCATGTGCTGCTGCTAATCGTAATGCGCAATAATGCGAACTTGCTGACGTTATTGTTAACAAACTATGTTGTTTTAATTTATAATTTGAGATTTTACTCTAAAACATTACCTATGCATATGCATTTTACAAATAACTGACGCCAGCTAGCTGTTACTTTCTTTAATATCTTTCTTTAGATATTCAGCAGTTGTTTATGTTATTTTGACGTGACGGTGGTTAATACTTTCTCAGTTTAACGTTAGCAGTCGGCACAGTGCACATGGTAGGCTAACAATTCCTGTTAAATATATTATCAAAATAATCCAAATTAAATGTCACTTTGAATAAATTAATAATCAGCAGCAATAATTACAAACAAGAATAGCCAATCTTCTTAAATAAAAAAAAAAGATTTATAAGACTAAAAGTCACAACTTTACTTACTTTGTAAACACAGTAGGCTATGTATAACAGCTAAAACATCTAAAAAAATCTAATCTTATATAAAAGCATAATATAATAAGGTGCAATAATGCACAGAATTCAACAGTAATGTTTGCTTTATATCATTCATAATAACATTTTATATATTATTTTATTTTTCTATTTACTGAAGAAAAGTTTGCACTTTCCAATGTGTAGTGTGTGTTGGCTATTTTACATATGTTTACAGAGCAGTGAAGATTTTACTTTCTCTTTTTACTATTGTTAAGTTTTATAGGCTACTGTGATGCTGCTATTGTTTGGTATTGAGTTATATGTTTAGTAAAAAGTTAAACTGGCAAAAACAAACGTTTTTTTCTCAGGGTCCGGGTAGGGGGCATCATAAAGGAATTATGCTTAGGGCACCAAAATGGCTAGCAGCGGCACTGGTTTGTTGTATTCCAAGAAAAGAGATTTACGTTGGAGATGATAACTCACGACATCATTTACTTTAGGGTATGTACTTTTTGTATATGGTTAACATGTACTTACACACACTTACACACCAAAGGAAATGTAAAAACTGTGAATCGGACCATAGTTGCTCTTTAAGTCATTATCAGTGAGCGTCCTGTTATCACCATTATACACTATTTGTATTTACTACATGAGCTAAACACCTAGCAACCACCTCCATAACCATAGCAACCACATAGCAGCATCATTAAACCACCTGGAACAATTTAGATCAATTTAGATCAACACTCTGTCTAGCTGAGCCTTGTCTTGTGTTTTTTTACTATCATTGTTTAATTATATTACAACTGATTATTATTGATTTGTACTCCTTTCCTGATTTTTTGTAGCCTCTAATGATGTAGTACTCGAGACCGCATGCTTTCTGTGACTCGTCTCAGACTTCCATCAAAGACTTGGTCTTGACTCGGTCTCGGACCACAATGGGAGGAGTAGGACTCGTAATTTCATATAAAAAACAAAAAAAACACATAACAATAATAGTAGCACTTTATTTTACAGTACGTGTACTTACCTTGTACATATATGGTAAATAAGTAGTACTTACCGACAAATGTGTGGTACTTACTTTTAGGTATCTACATGGTAATTAACTGGTATAATTACTGTACTTACCAGTAGTACATACTTGGTAGTTATTTTAATTAACTTTAGATAAGTACTGGGTAATAACAGATACATACTTATAGTGTAAGTATACTGTAACTAACAAGAAACATTACTGTACTTACAAATAAATGTACAATTAAATTATTTAGTATTTACAGGCAAGTTAGGGTAATGACAGGGATTTATAGTGTAAATATATGAAAACTAATATCAAACACTTCTGTACTTACAAATTGTATATACACAATAAGTGTGTACTAGTGAATGTACCCAGTAGTTAACGCGTATGATAGTCAATGGTTGGGTTTCCCTGACAGTGACATAAGTACCACACATTTGTCGGTAAGTTCAACTTATTTACCATATAAGTACACGTACTGTAAAATAAAGTGCGACCACAACGGTAATAAAATGCAATGTTAACGGGCATTATTTGAAAATGACATCCCGTGCAATGCAAAGATACTGCCATCAGAGCCATTTATTTATCTTTTGAAAAATAAGCAGAAGATGATGCATGTGATAGGGATTTTTTTTATGATAGTAAAAGCATAGTCCATATTAAGACGTTAACACTGCTCCTCTAAACAATTCCCAATCTAGCTTAGTCTGTGGCCTAACTGAGGTGATATTAAATCATGAATATGAAAACTGACATGTTTTTATGGTCTTGGCCTCGACTCGGTCTCGACTCCTGAAGGACTCGTCTTAGAGTTGATTCCTCAAAGACTCGGTCTTGACTCGGAAAAGACTGTATTTGAAAACCAACGGACTCAGTCTCGACTCGGTCTCGACCCTTGAAAGACTCGGTCTTGACTCGGACTCGGCATAGGCGGTCTCGTCCCCATCACTAGCAGCCTCCATTATTATAACAATTGACAACAAATGTGCCACAATCCTAAAGCAGTAAGGAAAGAGGGAGAGAGAGCAAGAGAGAGAGAGAGAGAGAAAAGGCACAGATGCAGACAGACAGCTGGTCATTTGCAGGTGTTCCTTCAGTCAACAGTCATTTCACATCCTGACAAGTAATCAATCAACTATGGCTGTTGGATGCCCAGGATGAGACTCTGCCAGTGGACGGCCGTTACCATGGAAACCCCACAGACCAACATCCAACCATCACTGTCATATTCTCTCCATCATGTCTATGCTGAACCTATTCTCTATCTGTTTTACATAATATCAGGACTGAGGGGGGGGGAAGTATCTCACTGAGCACAGTCTGCTATCATTTATCACAGCAAACTCCAAAAATGACAACAAACCTCATAAGCTAAATTCATTTCACCCATAGCTTTGTGTGGCATACAGAAGAACTTTGCTGCTCTTTTAAAGTTCATTGTAGTTATCAGAACTCTTCACATTTTAACCATTGTGTTAGATTGCTTTGTCAGACAGCTCACATCATTATCTAAACCGTTTCCTCGCTGGAAAAAGCACAGCTCTCACTTCTGTTCAAGTCATGTCCAGGCGCTGTGCTCATTGATTTAAAATCACTCCTCTGGGATTGAACTTAATGATCATCAGGTATTTTTAGTGAACAGTGAACAGAACATCTCAGATCTTCTGACTTCAGTGTGTGTGTGTGTACATGGTAATTATCACGTTGTGGGGACCAATTGTCCCTAAAGAGATAGAAATATGGGGAGAGAGTGTCCCCATAAACGGAAAAGCTAAAAAAAAACATACTAAATGGTAGTTTTTCATAGATTAAAGACTGGCAACAGCTTTTTGTGACATTGGGGTTAGGGACTGGGGTAGGTTAGGGGAATAGAATATAACAGTTTGGACAGTATAAAATGCATTGCGTCTATGGAGATGTCCCTATAAACCACATACACTAACGTGTGTGTGTGTGTGTGTGTGTGTGTGTGTGTGTGTGTGTGTGTGTGTGTGTGTGTGTGTGAGTTATAAATGGAGGTGTGTGTTCCTGATGGATGTGTTTCTGTTGTGATGGCTGAGCTCATCTCCGGCTGTCTCTCTCTGAGTGTTCAGCCCGGTTGACAGCGGTAATGAGCTCACAACTCATCTGTTACTGTCCACGAGCACCGCAGCCCAATGGATGAGCTCCAGTTTGGTTCTGTTTGCCCAAAGACATGTGTGTTACATTACACACAACAACCCAAAGTGCTGCTGAAGACCAAACCACATAAACATACACACTTTACTTAAACTTACACGAATTTGAGAAGATTTATGGCTCCATCTAGTGGAACGAAAAGTTAATTACAAATGTGAAAGATTAACAATATTCATGCAATATTTAACAAAAGCTACAGATCTAATTTAAAGGTTAGTCAAGGCAATAATTACACAACAGACCATTTCAAAAGATGTAAACAACACTGGTTCAGAAGCACTTCCTGTTTCAGTTTTTTTTAACACTAGATAAATACAAATAATAGATAAAATACAACCAACAGAACACATAGAACTGAATCAAAAAGTCAAAGAAACATCTTACAGATAATGATATATGTAAAGTAAAATAAAAAACAGTCACAAACTGAAAGAAGAAGTGTTTCTGGACCAGTGTTGTTTACATCTTTTGAAATGGTCTATATAAATAAATAAATAGAAATACTACATTTAACTACATTATTTAATTATTACATCTATAAAAAGCCAAATGTGCTCATAAAGATAAGGCCAAAGTCATTTCTCAGGCATTAATGCAAACTCAAATTGCTTTATTGACATGACATACTTGGGTACATTTTGCCAAAGCATTGCACAACATAAAACATAACATGAATACATATATTTATACAAATGAATACTATAGTTTATGTGGATGTGTCACTCAGTCCCTCTGAGTCTGTGGTAGTTATAAATATAAAGTGCCACTAAAGCAGCACCTAAGATTTTTAATTTTTCATGTTTATCCTCCTGTATTTGACTGTACAGTGAATCTCTTAAAGATTTTTATTTATTACATTGGAGGAGAAAATGTTCTTCTGTCTCAACTTCTCCTGATGTACATTCATTACATATACGCTCTACTTTAGGTAACCAAGTCTACTTATGTCTATGACCAGCTGGTGGTCACTAAGTCTGTATTTAGTTAATAAACTTTTGTGTTTAGTCTCAGATAGCATTTGTGACGACTTTTAGCTTTTGTTCACAATCTACTGTAAAGAAACATATTCTAAAAGAAAATATAAAGAAATAAAAAAATGTGTTTCTTTGTTATGTCCGCTAGATGGCGTCGCTGCTTCATCATTCACTCGTGATACCCTGACAATAGCCGTGTTTGCACTATCGGGCTTCAAGCGGGCGTGCCAGTGCCTGCCGAGGCCTGTGGCGTTTGCATTGTCACTTCCGGGGCATGATCGTGCTTCACTGGTGCTTCGTTGGTGCTTAAGGCTCGGCTTTTCTGGCCCGCCGAAATCGTTGGGCCAGAGAGGGCTTCTCGGGGCTAGGGGAGTGGTAAAGGTCAAAGGCGGAGTTTATCTGAGTCTCTGGCAAGATGTGCATCCATCTGTCTGCAGATTTAAAACTTTAAAAATAACCGGGATCACCAGTAATTTACTGTTTCACGGAAGATGCCTGCTATGTTTGTACTTCGGACTGAAGAAAATGATCTGCATATGTAAAAAACAAACACGCGTTACAACGCCGAACTCGCCATGCTAAGGATCCGGCGCACACCGCTACCGGTTCGGGAGAAGTTTATAAAGTTTCGGGCACAGAACAAAGGGTTTAAAGTGCAACAGTGCTGAGAAATTAAAGATGTGTGTTGAATCATCATTTCATCGTCCATGTATTAAAGAAGCGATCGAGTCACGATGGTATCTACAGTCGGTGAGTTAACATGCTACATAACGTCTGCATACAAAACACTTAAAATACAAATACAAATGCTACATTACGTTTGCATACAAAACACTTAAAATACAAATAATGATTGCAGAAGTGTCTTACATGGGTGTTTGTTGTGTTTTTTGTGTTATAGTGTCATCTCTGTTGAATTTTTTTAGTCAGCCATTAGAAAAAGTAATCATGGTTTTATAATAGTCATAGCCATGCTTTCTGGTATTTTGGAGATTAATTAAACTGTTATATGAATGTAGCAAACTTTAAATGTCGGTATACTGTATGTGTATTTACAAACCCTTTATACAAAACGTCACATGTGCTGCTTTCTTTTGTGTCCGTTTTACAGAAAAATGCCAACGTAAAGCTTTCAGTTTGTCATCCAGGAGTTTTTATTTTGTATATGAGAGATGACACAGCAACAGATGCAAGAGCAGGAGATGAAACGAAGATGATGATGATGAGACGACAGGAGCCATGGATGTTGAAATCCGTCCGGAGGAGATGTCTTTAAATACACTGTTTGTGCACTGATATAAACTTCATATGTAAATAAAGTACCGCGTTATTATAACTACGACTGCTTGTCAGTTTATTGAAAATGATTGCTTAATAAGGATCACATCTGAAACACAGAAATGGTAAGATGCAACAAAATGGTAAATATAACCATCATTAACTTAACCACTGTAACATAGCTTTTTAAATACTTGTGTATATTCAGAGTTGATTCTTAACGAGTACATTTTCTAATGATTTCTCAAACCTTTTGATTTTTGAGATGCAAGTAAAGTGATTTTCAGACCTATTCAGCTATTCGAGGCAGTTCTTTATAGACAAAAGTATTTATTGATTGACACATTATTGAAATAGCTATTAGACAGTTACCTTGTGTTTCATGTGATGCTCAACTAACGTTTTCATGATTAAAGATATCAAAGATATCTTATAATGTGTAAGTATGTTTACATCGCCATAGAACTATAATTACAAACTTAACGTTACATATTTAGACACACGTGCATATTTTAAAATAAGATTATTTTACATAAATGTAAAACTAGGACTCGTTATATTCTTTAAAATATTGTGTATATTGTATAATGGCACATTAGGTAGATGAACGCTTTATTTGTAATGATCCTACTTCATAAATGTTACTATTGCTTATTGATCTGATATTGTCTCGTCGTGAGATCGCTCGTGTGCAGCCAACATAAACTTCAAGAGTAACACCGCGGATGGAGCAAACATCTCTATCTTCTCATCTTGGCTTTCATCGTGCAAACAGCCGCCTCAGTTATGTTCTTTATGTTTGTTGTATGATGATGCGATCTCACTCCCGTCTCCTGTCAGATTGAAGTGACTTCCTCACGGTAAAACAGGCGGAGTTGTGTGACGTTTCATCCAGGTAGGCGTATTAAGGGCGGGGTTTTCTGAAGCGCTGCGGTGCTATTGGCTTGACAATGCAAACGCGTCGTGATTTTGGCTACACAGCTGGAGGTCTGAGGCTATTGGCTCCGTGAGGCCCGTTTGAAGCCCTGACTCGCACAGGCCCGATAGTGCAAATGCGGCTAATGAATGCATTTACTGTATCATGTGTTATTAGGCTTAATCTTGCAGTCACATACGCTGTGTGTGGTGGTGTTGTGTTTACACGAACAGGCTTATTTTTACTTCACGGTTGAAAAGTCTAGATTTAGCTTGTGTTTTTAGTATAAACTACCATCAGGAATCAGCTTCTTAAGGGCATAAACCCCTCAACACCTCTCTCTCTCTCTCTCTCTCTCTCTCTCTCTCTCTCTCTCTCTCTCTCTCTCTCTCTCTCTCTCTCTCTCTCTCTCTCTCTCTCTGTGTGTGTGTGTTAATGAATGTCCTGTATGCTGAGCGGCTTCTCTGCATCACCAATCAGCTGCAACTGAAACAGGAAATAGTTGAGTGCTGTGACTTCCTGCTGCGCATGCACTGTCCTGACCTTCAGTTTAAAAACCTGCGTACTCATAAACGTCTGCAGGAAACTTTCAATTCACACTATAATAGATAAGACACGGAAGGGACAGTGTGACCTGCTGCTTTACCAGAATCTCACACAGACACACACACACACACACATACACATCAGTACCTCACACACATCCCAGTACCTCTCTCTCTCTCTCTCTCTCTCTCTCTCTCTCTCTCTCTCACACACACACACACACACACACACACACACACACACACACACACACACACACACACACACACACACACACACACACACACACCTCAATAGATCAATAACTAGAAATTAAAAGATCTTTTGGTTACATTATTTACAAGAATCACCTTTCTCAAATGTATTTTCCCATTTTTTATTCGAATTATGACCATAAAAAGAATTTTTAAAGATAAAAACATTCACACGGAGCCCATGGAGTAAATGAAGAATAACACAAGTGTAATCTAACATAGAGCACATGTACCTCCACTAACATGACACCAACATGTAAGAAATCCTTTAGATCAGAATGAATGGTGTATCAAATCAAACACGGCGAATCTAAGCCATAGGTCTGAACAGAAGATTGTGAGGTCTAGACGTGCTGATACCTGACACCTGTCCGACCATGATCCAAACCTCTGTGTTTCATCTACAAGCCCAGATTAATGAGCCATGAAGAGAGCAACAGGACACTGGAAAGAATTATTTGTAAATTTATATTACATTAAAGACGCCTGCTAGACAATAAAACTTATTGAGTTTTATAGCTGGAACTCTGAAAGTCTCGGGTGTAATGGATTTTGTGTGTGTGCGTGTGTTTCAGTGTCCTCCATCAGTCTCTAATAATAACTATAAAGCATTCAGTGGTCACTGTGTATTTCCATGGTAACATGAGATGTGTATTGACCCATTCACACTCCTGTTACTGTGAGACGACTGTAGATTTAAGATTTTGGGTGAATTCCAGCATTCAAACTCTCACTGCCTAACTGCCTAATATATGGCTTTAAATATTTCAAATCTGCTAAATATACAAACAGGAGAAACACAATAACTCCCTAAAAAAATCTAAATGTCTGATTGAAAAAATACAATTAAATTTGCAGAAAGCCTCAAATTTACAGCATGTATTTATTCTGTCATGACGGAAAAACTAAAGAAGGCAGGAGTGGATATTTCTCAGGACAGAATCTGACAGGTTTTTTTTGACAAATTTTGGATATTTCCCCAGCTAAAATTTTTCATTTTGATGACTTTTTCTCTTTTTCAGGAGAAAGTAATACTAAAAAGATGAATAAAGCCAAAATATAAAATGCCATTTATGAATATTTACTGAGTAATCTACTGATTTGTAAAGGGATGTCAAAACAAAATTTTTACTTGGAGCCACATTGAGATCCTGAAATATCTGGCATTGTAAATGACCCTAAAAATAAAGATATCAGAAGACAAGTAGATGAAGAACCAGAAAATAAAATAACATGATTAAGTCATTAGTTACAGGGATTCAAAAAAAAAAAACACAAAAAGTGTTTGCAGATAATGCAACAAGAATTGTTCAACAGATTCTCATGATAGATTATTAATCTCTTGGTAAAAATAAAATAATGATGCCTTTATTCTAAAGTCACCTTTCCCCCTGGAATCTGGCTCTAAATTTAAAGTGAAAATTGTCATTTTGACCTCCCTTTACAAATCATTGGATTACTCAGTAAATAATCATAAATTGCATTTAATATTTTGGCTTTTATCAACATTTTAACATTAGTTTCTCCAGAAAAAGTATCATCAAAATCAAAAATTTGAGCAGGGGACGTCTAGTTGATTTGACATGGAATGGCTCAGTCAGTTTTCTTTTAATTACAAAAAAATTATATTTAAAAAAATCTTTTTTTTTTGCAAAGTTAGTTTACCATGTTGACTATAATGGGGGGATGTTCTCACAATGGGAGCCTGCCAAAGCATGTCCCAGAGATTCAGCTTACACTCTTAAAAATAAATGTGCTTAAAAGGTTATAGAGGCCATTTTGTTGGTTCTTCATAGAACCATTAGTCTAAGGTGCTTTAAAGATGAATTTCTTTCAATAAGTTTAATAATCTAAAGAACTGTTTTTCACTACAAAGAACATTTTTTGGAACAAAAAGTTCCTCGAATGTTAAAGATTCTTTATGGAACCATTCAGCCACAAATTGTCCTTCTATCTTTAAGCACCTTTATTTCTAAGAGTTTAGAACTATAAAAATAAAATGCACAGATGTTAGAAATTATTGTTTTGGCCAGCAAAGCTATAATGAATTAACTGTTTGACAAAACATAAGCTGACGAAAACATCAGCATAGATGTTTTGAACAACGAAACTGATGTTTCCAAACAGACTGACTTCTACACAAACACACGCACAACATTTCAGTAGGTGAGAGACTGTAAAGACATTGAGGGAATCACATCCGACAGACTCAACGTGAAAAGACGCACATGTTTCTGTATTAAACAGTGTAACTGGGTTTGCGCGCTCTCGCCCACAGCACGCCGCCTGCTAATGAAGCGCGTGTATTCGCAGACGCGCTCCCATCAAACACATGCGGTTTAATATGATGATTAATATGATCGACAGATTATGAGCTGTTTTCAACTCGTCAAAATTTCTCTTCACACATGTGTGCGTCAAAAAGTGCAAAACATTAAAAAAAAACCGAATCAGATCTTAATAAAAACAATAATTAGCACATTATTTTCTATTTTATTCACATTATTATTATTAGGAATTAATCATTTCTTTATTTATCGACAAATCTATTATCTATTTTTTTCGTATTAAATGTCAACAAAATTAACAATCATTTAAATTAAAAAAGAAACAAAAATAATATTTTTATAATTTGCTAAAATTGATAGCAATGATGGTGAAAGTCTGTGCTAATTGACCGATTTTTTGCTTTTTAGTGCAGATGATTTCTCTGATGTTCAGAAGAAGTTTGTGCTGTAATAAATCATTTTATGTTGTATATGAGGAATGTTTTCCTGAGCCTTCAGAATAAAAGACTATGGTGATGTTTAGTGTTGAAGTGAAGGGTTTGTGTAGCTGTAAGAGGTTAAACTGATGTCAGCGTGTGCGTGATCTACAGCTGCCGTGGGTGATTTCTCTCTCTCTGAGTGGGGAATTCATTTTTACAGCCTGCACCAAACAATCTGTGTCACAAAACCCTTGTTCTTCCTTTTCTTTTTTTTACCTATTTTTACCACCAACACTGATATTTTTATTTTTACTTTCTGCACTTTGATTAGTGTCTTAAAAAATGAACCAACGGCGACGAGATTTTATGTAATTGGCGTTTTAAATTCATGCTAATGTATATTACAAGAAGCCACTGAACAACAACAAAAAAAATAAAGAGTTGAAGCTCGATATTATTCGGTTTAGTTTTGCTGCTGCTTTGCAAGAGAAATTCTCCTTATCTGTGATATAAAAAATAAAGGATGAGTGATTATTACACTAAATGAGTGATTATTACACGATTAAGCGCAGCGAATTAAACACTAATCAAATAAGATTAAATTAAGTTAATTTTGGCTTACACATATTTTATCAAAATACGAGTTAAAACAGACCAGCACTTAAGTGTATAATATTAAATTAATCAACAGGCCTATACAAGCAAATAAATAAATGCTTTTCACTAATAAAATATTCAGTGTTAACCTTGTTGTAATGTTGTGAATGTCTGTGTAAACTAAACGAAACTGGTGACTATTTCGTTGAATTCACACAAAAGAAACTTAAGTTCGGAGACTGCAACACGGCTTTTCGAAATACACATTTCTGCCTGGCCAAACCCTACACACACACACACACACACACACACACACACACACACACACACACACACACACACACACCAAATCCTCCCAATGCGCCCCCGATCTCCACAAGATTCTCTGACCAATGAGCGCGTGAATGATGGTAAGACCGGACAGCACGGGACCATGTAGCGACACACACTCGGTATCTGATGATGCGATCATGTGTGATAAGTTATTATACGAAATTTAGAGAACAACTGTTATAGGAAATAAAATAGAATAGCGGTCAGTTCTGCGAATATTGCGGCAGTATTGTGGATCCTCACCAAGAGACGGTAAGTGTCTAAAAATCTAAACATTATGAACAGTTTGAACAATATAATCAATATGGGATAATAATAAGAACAAAATCATTAAAATGCAAAATAAAAGTGGGATTTAATTCTGTATAGAATAAGAGATTGTTACTCAATTAAAATTTTAAGTTTTGTCACAGTGTATTGTGTATTGAGTTTATACTTTGCGGTTTGTATAGTTTCTAAGTTCTTAACGAATGGTAAAACATTTCAAATATTTGTTTGGTTTTATTTTAAAGCTGTTTCACAAAACGTTTGGCTGTTTTTTAACTTGTAGCGACCTGTGAGGCCTGCGCGTCCACCGCTGCAATATTTCACGATGCACGCGTCAGATATTCCGCTGCTGTGACCCGCGCGTCTCTCTCTCTGTCTGCGTGAATCTACTGACATGTTAAAGGATTTATAACTCAGAGTCACAATGAAGGAGAAGTCAAAGACGGCGGCGAGGACTCGACGGGAGAAGGAAAACAGCGAGTTTTACGAGCTCGCCAAAATGTTGCCGTTACCGTCGGCCATCACGTCACAGCTGGACAAAGCGTCAATCATCCGATTGACCAGCAGCTACCTGAAGATGCGTCTGGTGTTCCCACAAGGTCAGATCACACCACCAACACTTAAATCACACATTAAACTGATGCTGTGACAGGCCAATAGATAGACAGACAGACAGAAAAACAGACAGGATAGATAGATAGACAGACAGACAGACAGACAGATGAGGCAATAGCATTGTAACTGAAAGACGCGCAGGATTGTATTCTGTCCCGGTCGTGACTGCGCACTCGCCGCGCTCATTACACCGGGAGCGCGTGCTGAACGGCTGTCTGGACGAGCACAAGTCGTTTAACATCAGATGAATGTATAATTGATGCTCGAGCTTAGTAGATTCTATTTCTTTTTCTTCTTTTTTGTTGAATGGCAACAATTAGCTGTCAATTAGCTTAAACAATCAAGGAAAAGCTGATTCTCCTTTCTTTAAGCGCGGTTTAATTACATCAGATCTGTAAAAATGAACGTGAAATATAATTGAAGAAAATTATATTTTTAGTAGAAAGGAAATCAATTATTTCAGACATCATTACAGAAACCCATAATATTTTAATGTTTACATTTTCCTGTGAAAAATACATGTTTGAAAAAATATCCTTAAAAGATGAAAATAAAAAATAACGACATTAATAAATCCATTAAATTTAAACACTTAAAAGTACGTTTTTCATTTTTGCGCTTTCCTGCGTCAGCCGCTCAAATCCTCTTCAAGCTTCAAGGTTTTTTATTGTAGACTAGCCTATATATAACGTTTTCTTTAACGTTTACTAAAATTATTATATACATATTTATAATTGATTTATTGTAAACGTGGTATATTTAAGCCTATTATTAGCCTACAAATTACCTATATTTTACTAAAACGCTGAAAAGAAGTTTTGCATCATTAGCAGGCTAAATTATTTTTCATAATGTGTTAATATTAACAACAAGGGTAGTTATTTAGAACATGAATTATTATTTATTATGATATTATAAGCTATTATCCTACATGAACAATTTTATAATAAGTAATGTCCAGGTGCAGACAAAAAAGTTAAATTCGGTCCATATGAACTCGATCGCCTCTTCAATGTGTGAACAATTTGACTAATAGATGAATTCAGACCGGGCGCGAGTCCAGATTCAACATCTCTGATGTAGGGTTACAGGAGCGCGTGTTTGATTCTTGCACGTGTGGATTCATATTCAGCAAGTAAAACACTTTCAATATTAAAGCACTTTACTTACACACACCCCTCATTCATCAGTCAAACACACAGAGGTCAGGAACTCAGTGTAAAATATTATGACAGAAATTTTCCTAACCTAACCCTAAGTCTAAAAAATAAGAAAATAAATAAATAGCGGTGTAAAATCTGCACTGAATATTTTCTAAGAGCTGAATAATAATAATAATAATAATAATAATAATAATAATAATAATAATAATTTATTAATAATAATTATTAAAAATAATAATTATATATATATAAATATATATTTTCACATATGTTTTCAGATGTTCAAATACGATCAGATGCTCTCCTCTGTGACTGATTGGGCGCGCGTGTGTGTTTGTGTATTAAAATGTCGGTCACGCAGATCCACGCATGTTTGCGGCTTATGTCCGTGATTTGCTTCCCGACGTCGATGTTTGTTCACGAGCTTAGATTTACTAGCAATCCATCAATACTCACAACACGCGCGAGCGCGCGGATTAGCGTGTGTGCTCACTTGTGTTAACTCTGTTTAGATAAGCAAATACGTGATAGATCAATGGCTAGAATATTAAATAAACTACAGTTTATAATAATTATAATAAATCAATCATCGTTATTATAAAACATAAATCAATAATAAATCCTGTAACTCACTGTAAAAAAAAATATTCAACATTTTTGTTAAAGCAACATATATTTTTGTTACTTTAACTAAAAAAAAAAGAAGTCAAATAATTATAACTTGATTTTATAAGTTATGTCCATTTTTAAGCAAAAACTTAAAATAAGTTGAGTTGACTTACAAAACCAAGTTGTTTGTGATGCTGCATTTTTTTACAGTAGAGCATTACATTAGCAGCGTAAAAGCTTGTTCGATTTAAATGTAAAATGTAAAGTTACAAAATATAAAATTTAATTAATGGTTATATTGGCTACATGATATATTTAATGCATTATAGGTTTGGGTGAGAGCTGGGGTCACGCGGCTCGAGGCAGATCTTTAGATAATAACACAAACCATGATCTGGGATCTCATCTACTTCAGGTAATATTCAACAAGACGCTTCAGGTAATATTAAGACTTTATTATTCATTTAACTCATAATTTCACATGATTTACAATAAGATATATGTTGTTAGAAGAGGGGTTTGTAAAACAGCAGAAATTAAAGGAGTATTTACTGTATTTAGCCTAATGCTTAAAGGTTTTATTAGTATACTTTTGTTGTTTAACATCTACTGATGCTTCCCTGCAGATATATGTGCTGTTTTTTTTTCAGTCTGTCATGATGTGTCTGATATTGTTGTTGCTCTGCAGACATTGGACGGATTTATATTCGTGGTTGCAGCAGATGGGAAGATCATGTATATTTCCGAGACTGCGTCAGTCCATCTCGGCCTATCACAGGTGCAGAACACGCACAGGCCTGCAGACGACGCTTGCTCTGCATGTTTTAATAAACCTGTTTCAATGTGAATTCACTTCGAATTAAAGACTTTGTTTAACACAGGTAGAGTTAACTGGAAACAGTATTTATGAATATGTTCATCCGGCTGACCATGATGAGATGGCTGCGGTTCTTACACCACAACCCTCATATCATTCACACTTCATACAAGGTGAGACGTTTGAAGAAATATTTGATAGTCTAAATTAAATGTTTGTTAACAAAAGTCACTAAATGTTTCAAAAATAATTGTTTAGAATATGAAGTGGAGCGGTCGTTCTTCCTTAGAATGAAATGTGTCTTGGCTAAACGAAACGCAGGTCTGACAAGTGGAGGTTATAAGGTCAGTATCACTGAACAGAAGTGCTTTAGTGATGTAAAAGAGCAATATTTTAGTGTTGTTGTCATAATGAAACTAAAGGCTTACGTACTGCTAGACGCATAATGACAATAATATCATGTAATGCACAAACACACTGTTATGCATGCTGCCTTCTGACCTTTAACCCCTGACCTCCTCAGGTCATTCACTGCAGTGGTTACCTGAAGATCAGACAGTTCAGTCTGGACTCCTCTCCGTTCGATGGCTGTTATCAGAACGTGGGTCTGGTGGCCGTTGGACACACGTTGCCTCCCAGCGCCGTCACCGAGATTAAACTGCACAGCAACATGTTTATGTTCCGGGCCAGCCTCGATATGAAGCTCATTTTCCTGGACTCAAGGTGACGTGTGTGTGTTTTAGTCACATGACCTCTAGCTGGAAGACAAACACAGAGAATTACTGCATTGATTTTAAAGCTGTAATAATAATTGGACTTTTGCTTGTGTCATTGTTGGATGTTTATCAGGGTTTCAGAGCTGACAGGATATGAACCACAGGACCTGATTGAGAAAACCCTGTATCATCACGTACACAGCTGTGACATGTTTCACCTGCGCTGTGCTCATCACCTGTGTGAGTCAAGCTGCGATCACTTACTGCACTGTTTCAAAGTCAGTGAGCTGCCTACGCAGACAGGCCTACACAGACAGATCTACACAGTCAGCAGTACACAGACAGCACTACACACAGACAGCACTACACACAGACAGCACTACACACAGACAGCACTATACACAGACATCACTACACACAGACAGCACTACACAGACAGCGCTACGCAGACAGCACTACACAGACAGCGCTATGCAGACACCACAACGAAGACAGCACTACGCACACAACACTACGCAGAGGGCACTATGCAGAGAGCACTACACAAGACAGCACTACAAAGACAGCACTACGTAGAGAGAACTACACAGACAGCGCTACATATAGATCCCTACGTAGAGAACCCTACCCAGAGAGCACTACGCAGACAGCACTATGCAAAGCACATTATGCAGACAGCACTACGAAAACAGCACTACACAGTCAGCACTACACAGACAGCACTACACAGACAGCACTACACAGACAGCACTACACAGACAGCACTACGAACACAGCACTACGAAGACAGCACTATGCACACAACACTACGCAGAGGGCACTACGCAGTCAGCACTACACAGTCAGCACTACGCAGTCAGCACTAGGCAGACAGCACTACACAGACAGCACTACGCAGGCAGCACTACGCAGACAGCACTACGCAGACAGCACTACGCAGACAGCACTACGCAGACAGCACTACGCAGACAGCACTACGCAGACAGCACTACGCAGACAGCATTACATAGACAGCACTACGCAGACAGCACTACGAAGACAACACTACGAAGACAGCACTATGCAGAGAGCACTACGCAGAGAGCACTACGCAGAGAGCACTACACAAGACAGCACTACAAAGACAGCACTACGTATAAAGCCCTACGTATAGAGCGCTACCCAGAGAGCACTACGCAGACAGCACCACGCAAAGCACATTACGCAGACAGCACTACGAAAACAGCACTACACAGTCAGCACTAAACAGAGAGCACTACAGACAACACTACACAGTCAACACTAAACAGACAACACTAGAGAGCACTACACAGACAACACTACACAGACAGCACTACACAGACAGCACTACACAGACAGCACTACGAAGACAGCACTATGCACACAACACTACGCAGAGGGCACTACGTAGACAGCACTATGCATTACGCACAGAGCACTACGCAGGCAGCACTACGCAGGCAGCACTACGCAGACATCACAGCACAGACAGCACTACACAGACAGCACTACGCAGACAGCACTACGCAGAAAACACCACGTAGACAGCACTGCAAAGACAGCACTACATAGACAGCACTACGCAGACAGCACTACGCAGACAGCACTACGAAAGCAAAACTACGAAGACAACACTACGAAGACAGCACTACGAAGACAGCACTACGAAGACAGCACTACGAAGACAGCACTACGAAGACAGCACTACGAAGACAGCACTACGCAGACAGCACTACGAAGACAGCACTACGAAGACAGCACTACGAAGACAGCACTACGCAGAGAGCACTACGAAGACAGCACTACGAAGACAGCACTACATAGAGAGCACTACGCAGACAGCACTATGCAGACAGCACTACGCAGACAGCACTACGAAGACAGCACTACGCAGAGAGCACTACACAAGACAGCACTACAAAGACAGCACTACAAAGACAGCACTACAAAGACAGCACTACGTAGAGAGAACTACACAGACAGCACTACACAGACAGCGCTACGTAGAAAGCCCTACGTAGAGAGCGCTACCCAGACAGCACTACACAGACAGCACTACGCAGTCAGCACTACACAGTCAGCACTACGAAGAAAGCACTACGAAGACAGCACTATGCACACAACACTACGCAGAGGGCACTACGTAGACAGCACTATGCAGACAGCACTACTCAGACAGCACTACGAAAGACAGCACTACACAGTCAGCACTACACAGACAACACTACACAGACAACACTACACAGACAGCACTACACAGACAGCACTACAAACACAGCATTACGAAGACAGCATTACGCAGACAGCACTATGCAGACAGCACTACAAAGACAGCACTATGCACACAACACTACGCAGAGGGCACTACGTAGACAGCACTATGCAGGAAGCACTACTCAGACAGTACTACAAAGACAGCACTATGCAGTCAGCACTACGCAGTCAGCACTACGAAGACAGCACTACGAAGACAGCACTACGAAGACAGCACTACGAAGACAGCATTACGAAGACAGCATTACGAAGACAGCATTACGCAGACAGGACTACACAGACAGCAGTACACAGACAGCACTACACAGGCAACACTACACAGGCAACACTACACAGGCAACACTACGAACACAGCATTACGAAGACAGCATTACGCAGACAGCACTATGCAGACAGCACTACGAAGACAGCACTATGCACACAACACTACGCAGAGGGCACTACGTAGACAGCACTATGCAGGAAGCACTACTCAGACAGCACTACACAGTCAGCACTACTCAGACAGCACTACACAGTCAGCACTACTCAGACAGTACTACAAAGACAGCACTACGCAGTCAGCACTACACAGTCAGCACTACGAAGAAAGCACTACATAGAGAGCACTATGCACACAACACTACGCAGAGGGCACTACGTAGATAGCACTATGCAGGAAGCACTACTCAGACAGCACTACTCAGACAGCACTACACAGTCAGCACTACTCAGACAGCACTACGCAGTCAGCACTACACAGTCAGCACTACGAAGACAGCACTACGAAGACAGCACAACGAAGACAGCACTACACAGACAGCACTACGCAGACAGCACTACGCAGACAGCACTACGCAGACAGCACTATGCAGACAGCACTACGCAGACAGCACTACGAAGACAGCACTACGCACACAACACTAAGCAGAGGGCATTAAGCAGACAGCACTACGCACACAGCGCTACACAGACATTCCAGCACAGACAGCACTACATAGACAGCACTACACAGACAGCACTACGCAGACAGCACTAGAAAACAGCACTGCAGACAGCACTACGCAGACAGCACTACATAGACAGCACTACACAGACAGCACTACATAGACAGCACTACGCAGACAGCACTACACAGAAAACACCACGTAGACAGCACTGCAAAGACAGCACTACATAGACAGCACTACTCAGACAGCACTACAAAGACAGCACTTACATGCTGCTGACATAAAGCCTGAGTTGCCGTCTATGTAGTGTGTTTCCAATCGGTCACTTATTGGTTTCATTAGAGTTAGTTTGACAGTTGACAGCTCACTGAGTTTGACTTCAATGATTAAAAGTTTTAGAAAATTTAGTCTTTGCAAACACCTGTTGTATAAGTTTCTCTTTCTCTGTTCAGTGCTCGTTAAAGGTCAGGTGACCACTAAATATTACAGATTCCTGTCTAAACGTGGCGGCTGGGTTTGGGTCCAGAGTTACGCAACAATCGTGCACAACAGTCGCTCGTCCAGGCCGCACTGCATCGTCAGCGTCAACTACGTCCTCACGTGAGTCTCACCTTCATCAATCTGCAGGAATGAGAATCTGATCAATAAAAGAGAAATACAATTACAGGAGTAACAAATTTTAAAATCACTTTAAAATCTCCCGTTAATGCTGCTTATATTTGTATCAGAGATTTTATTATCTGCCTCAGTCCAGAACTACGAAGAAAAACTAGTGTTAAAGGAACAGTATGTAGGATTGTGGCCAAAACTGGTATTGCAATCACAAAACTTGTGGCTAAAACTGATACTGCAATCACACAGCTGGTGGCCAATACACAACATGACAACATAAACATCAGTTGAGGGCTGCAACTCCACTTTTTAAATGTCAATATCTTGGCCGGACCACTGTTGTCAGTGATATAAGTATTTGAAATGAAAATGATTTCTTAATGTCTAGTGACGTATTAGGGCCATTTTATGATTAACTGATATAAATTTCTTACATACTGTTCCTTTAAACTAAGCCTTTAGTTTACAGCAGAGAGCTGTTCTGAGTTCAGCTAACAGATCTGAGAGGATAAACTCAGTGTTATCAGACCTGCTGCTTACTGACGCGTCGCTGAGATGTTTTATGATAAGAGCAGAATGAAGCTGTTTGCTCTCAGTCTCAGTGAAAAGTTCAGTAGTTCAGATGGAGGACAGACGTCTCGAAGGTCTAAAGGTGTGGAACATAAAACCACAGGTGTGAAATCAATGAGAAACATTTCACAAGCGTTTCCTTTACGCTACAGGATTCATGTTTAGAGTTCAAGGGTGAGAGATTTCTATCCGAACTGTAAGAATGTTTGCTAATGTTTGATCGGCCGTCGAAACTGATTAACTCTGACCTGAGAGCAGATGTCCTCCTCAGCATAAAGCTTATATAAGAATGAGGATTACAACACCTGTCTGTGTTTGTGTGTTAAGGGACACAGAATATAAGGGAATGGTGCTGTCTCTGGACCAGTTGAATCCCAGTAAACCTGCATTCCTCTACAGTAACCATAATGAAAGAGAAGACAAACTAATGGACAGAAGTTCAGTGCCAAACACTAGGAGTAAAATCCTGGTTTCTCCTTATCCACAGGTATGGAAGTCTAGCTAGATTTAGAAAATATTTGAAAAGTGAAGATTTAGTAAATGGTAAACACATATATTTGAATTTCTCTGGGTCACCAATCACATAAAGTTTATTTAACTAAGTTCGGGAGGCGCATGGTCATGTGATCCCATCAATATATAGCCGTCCCTCACCTCTGTCCAATGACAGTTTTGCAGCATCCCTCCTCCACCCCATCACCTCATTATCAACTAGTTCACCTATCCCAGTTAAAGAGGGGGTAGTAGGCTACTCTGGGTTCTGGCTAAAATTTCGAGCTCAGAGCCGGACAGCATGACAAATATGCTTTATCTCATTCCTTATTTACTACATGTTAATGCAAACTCGTAAAATAAAAATAAAATTGATGCTCTGTAGGGTTGGGCAATATATTGAAATAATAGAGATAAACCTCACTTTCTGTTCTCCATTTCCCAAGCAGTTCCCGGCCTTCCACCCTGATCGCTCCGAGTCCGATCACGACAGCCAATGGGGTGGCAGCCCTCTGACAGACTCCACTTCTCCACAGCGACTGGATCAGAGCGAGGCGTCAGAATCAGCGTGCGCTTACAGACGCTTCGCCGAGTGTTACAGTCTCTCTCAGGGTGACATGATGACATCAGCTCAAACACCCTGTGACCCGTCTACAGTCCGCTGTCAGGGTGGACGTTATGTGTTGGGCGTAAGAGATCAGATGGGGCGAGAGGGCTGGTGGGAAACCGCACGTTCTGTCCCGTCTCTTACAAAAGCAGCTCAACACAACGGAGGAGAGTTTGAATGCCGAGCGTTTCATCATTCACACGGTGAGTGAGCTGAACCGCAGCCTCTCATCTGTAACTCAAGTGTCTAATCAGACAAAAATAAAGTGTCTTTATACCAGACATTTGTGTTAACGCAACATGAGAAACTAAATGTTTTTGGGTGTGGATACAATGGCAACTCTCAACACTACTTGCAAATGCAAATTTGTGCAAGAAACAAATATATACAGTATGAAAGCAGAATGTATATTTGCCTACAAAACTATTATCCAACATTAAGTGGAGACTCATTTTCCAGCTTTCCTACAGTTAAACATTTGATTTTTACCGTTTTGGAATCCATTCAGCTGATCTCTGGGTCTGGCGGTATCACTTTTAGCATAGCTTAGCATAATCCATTGAATCTGATTAGACCATTAGCATTGCGCTAAAAATAAACAAAAAGGTTAATATTTTTTCTATTAAAAACTTGACTCTTCTATATGATATTACACACTGCCCGAAACTAGTCCTCTGCTATTGAAAGTTACTAGGGGGACTATTTTCAGGCAGTGGGTAATATCATTGCCCCTCCTGCAGCCATGTTACGGCAGCAAAGTCCTTGATTATTACGCCAGAATTGAGAGTTTAGTTCCTGGCGATATCTGTCTAGAAAATCGCAACTTTTTATTTTCCGTCGGTCTTAGTACACGATGTAAATACAGAAGAGTCAAGTTTTAAATAGGAAAATTATCGAAACTCTGGTTATATTTTAGCACGAAGCTAATGGTCTAATCAGATTCAATGGATTATGCTAAGCTATGCTAAAAGTGTAACCGCCAGACCCAGAGATCGGCTGAATGGATTCCAAAAAGGTAAAAATGAGATGTTTTACACTAGGGGAGCTGGAAAATGAGCATATTTGATTTATCTTAAAAGTTTTTTTAAGATAAATAAAAAAAATAAACGGAGTCACGAGCATTAAAGGTGCAGTGTGTGAATTTTAGCGGCATCTAGTGGTGAGGCTGCGAATTGCAACCAACAGCTCAGTCCACTGCTCACCCCTCGCTTTTAAAATGCATAGAGAAGCTACGGTAGCTTCCACCGGAAAAACATGCCATTAACGGAGAAAACAACTTAGCAAAAAAGTTTGTCCGTTAAGGGCTTCTGTAGAAACATGGAGGCACAAAATGGCGACTTCCAAGTAATGGGACTCTTGGTTTTTTTAGATAAAAACGTCTCATTCTAAGGTAATTAATACATAACGGATCATTATAAAAAGGTCTTTATACACCCCTGATAATATTGTTTTGTATATTATTTTGCATTTCTGTCAAGAGGTCCTTTAAAAATTACACACTGCACCTTTAAAACTTGACTGCAATGTGTTTTTACCCCAAGTTGCAAATCAAGCACTTATTTTTGAAGAAAAACTCCTAAAGATTCATGGTATAAAATAATAAATCACAATTGTGCATAAACGTTTTTAAATTAAATTGTATCTCTCGTTCTCAGCTCATTGGGACGACGAGCATGCGGTCAGTTCTCCAGGAGCAGGGTCATCGGGAGATTCTGGAGACAGTTGCCATGACAACATGCCGTTTCAATCCAGCCCGCAGGAGACCTCCATCAGAAGCAAACAGGAGGTGATTAAGGTGGAGGACATCGAGTCGAGCGCTTACTCCTCTGTTCTCTTCACATCTATACCCGGTGTGGTCCGTCATACACCCGGGACCCTAATCCTGTGTAGAGATCCCATGGCAACGGGTTCCCATGACGACAAGGACGGAAGTCCAGCCTCTCTCTCTGGCCTAAGCAGCCCGGGATCAGACAGACCATCCCACTCGACAAACGAATACCGGCGGCCACCGTCCGTCTCTCCTCGCATCCAGGCCCAGAGCGGCTCGCTGCTTTATCCTCCCCAAGAAAGAGAGGCCATCAGCGGACACGGACACTCAGCATGTCCCCTCGCTGGAGGAAATCTGGAGTCACAGAATAGAGCCGGAGGTTTAAGGGGTTTTCCTCCTCATTACGACGTGAACTCGAATGTACATTTACAAACAAACGGCACGCACGCACACAACAGCACATCAGTTATCATCACACACAGCAGCTGACTCCAGCACCCGGAGAACACAAACAATATATAAAGCTGGAACACTGGACCCATGTATGGATGTTTGTCATTTCTGTTTTAAAACTCAAATATTTTGCATGAATAAAACAGCATTTTCTTTACTCTATTACAATCAATCACAGATATTACAGTTAAACTATAAAGTGTATATCGTGTGATTTTCTAAAGGATCTCTATACCAGGAGCTCTCATCTGTTTACTGTCATTATGAACAAAAAATGCTTTGATTTCTTCCCTTCAAACCTGTACGGTTCTTGCGTGTCAGTTTTTGCACGTTGCATTTTAGTTTGCATAAAATGTGTATTTTTCAACAACATCTGTGATGTTTTATCTCTAAACTCTCGCGCAGCATCATCTCATGCTAATGTGTCTCAGATTGTATGTGATGTGAGAATCAGACATTATTGCTGCTGTCACATCCAGATGTTCAACATATTGAGTGACTGATGTGTGTGTGTGCGTGTGTGTGCGCGTGTGTGCGTGTGTGCGTGTGCGTGTGTGCGTGTGTGTGTGTGTGTGTGTGTGTGTTGGGCCTCCTACCACAAAAGCCCTGGAGGGCATTTACATGCTTTAAAGATCCAAACAACAACTTTAAACCTCTACACACACACACACACACACACACACACACACAAATACACTATAATTGTTTCGTTAGGGCTTTTTTCAGATTAGCAACAGTAAACGAAATCATCAGATTATTTGCTACAGATGCTGGATATCATTCCTGAAAATTCTATACAGTGAACCATCAATAGGTTGAACATCCACTGCATCAGAGCCACATAGAGACTCCTTAGCAACCACATAGCAACGCCCTGACAACCTCCCCCATCCCCTTAGCATCATCACGGTGGGTTTTACACAGACGACAAAAAACAGTTGTAATTAACTGTTTAACATTCAGGATTACATCACAATTAACATCCAATCTGATAGCATTATCCTCTCTGTGCTCCGGCCCTCTTTCTCCCCCCCACCGTCTTACACCACCCGTGGGTTTCCCATCACTCTTGTTCTGCTGTTGTGTCAGTAAGTGTGATAATGTATTCTTCCTCAGGTCTGTCTCATGGGAAGATTAATAACTAATTACTACAGGTCACTCAACCAGATGGGCCTTCAGTGCGTGTGTGTGTGTGTGTGTGTGTGTGTAGCTCAGCCGTGGCTCCTTAAACTCTCATGAATTTATGCGGCTCAACTGAAATGTTTTACTAAATCCCCCCCACCCCACACACACACGCACACTTGTAACAGCATGTTAATGCTCTTTATCAACAGCTCTTATTTTAAACACAAAGCATGATTCATTACAGATTTTACTCCACAAAAATGACATGATCTCACTGACACAAAACCATGATACTTTGCTATGAAATACAGCTGAAAAAAATGACTGCATTCTTAATAAATGACTGAAATACACAATCAAATTATGACTGTTCACTGCTAAAAATAAATGAAAACCACACATGAAGATGATCCATAAAAATGTCCAACTGAATCCTTCTGTTTATCCTTAATACAAAACTGGTTCTCTTTAACAAAATAAAATAAGAATACAAATGCCTTTTCACTGAGTTTCTCTCACCACACACACAGACAGATGTTCACACTTGAGTATTGAACAGAACCTGATGATAAAGATTAACCTGACCCGATTCTCTCATCTCACCTGAACATATACAGCCATTAAAACTAGCTGTGTGTTACTGATCTCCTGACACACACTTTGATTTATGAGCGTTCAGAGCTCTGCCAACATCAACCTACAGCTGCAGATCAGATGTGCATTCAACAACTGCATTTAACACACACAAATACATACACAATAACACACTTGTGCATTAGGTTAGACAGAGGAAGATATCAAACAATCGTTTTGTGCGTATCACATTTGTGAAACATACAGCTAAATGCAAATATATTGAAACTGACCACATGCTTAATCATTGTTCGCATAGAAAAGTAGGCTTTAGGTTTAAAAACAGAAGAAAAAAACTGCGGGGAGAGAAAAAACTTTCCATATGTTTTGTTTTTGATGTTGGTATCCACTCAGCTGTATTTAAAGACAATTTATGTGTCACACATTACTATCTGCCAAACTACATACCAACATGAAGATTAAGAGAAAACACAACCAGACACAACTACGTACACATACAAACATGCACACATACATACAAACATGCATGACACATGTACACAAATACACACATTTGCTGTTTGTGCATTTGTAAAATTGTGTTTCTGTGTTTTCTGTCACAGTCTAAAGTCCAACATTAACTTCAGAAAGTGAGCTAAATCTGAAAAATACCTCTTTTGTGAATAAGCGCATCCTCAAAAATGACTAAATGAAGTAAATAATATTTGCACGTAGAGGTTTACAGTCAATCTGTATTTTTTATAAAAAATAATGAAAGTATTGTGTAATCGGAGGCTAACACAGCACACAACAGAATTAACAGACTAATATTTATTCATATCTTTTGTGAATCTGCAAAAAACCTGCTAGCAAGGTGAACGTGTATATCCAAATAAAAATCAATCCAGATAAAAGCTTTCTCACATATTAATTCAACGTTCTTTCCCTGTGTGTATGTACAGATTTATTAAGTGATAATGCAATAATAAGTGGTAATTTTTCTATTACAGAAACAATAGATTTTAATATAAAAGTAAAATGTCCTTCATATTATCCATTAATGGCTGACAATACAGACCCAGTGAAACCCTGCAGGTGGTTGACTACACTGACTGCACCCTAATTTTACACATTCCTGCACTCATCAATAAACACTCCAAGAGAAATAAAAGACAGATAATACTAAAATACAAATTAATAATTAAATAATGGATTTAGGCATAATATGTTTCTATAAATGAGTTGTTACATATATCAAAAAAAAAATGCAGAGAATGCTTCTTTAATAAACCTCCATTCATTATTATAAAGTGTGAATATTTTTATATTTTGTTACAGAATCACGCACACAGTTACTAATGCAAGAATCAAGAAACATCTGGAGGGATCTCAATCTGACAAAGAAGAACAACAGCGCCCTCTGCTGCCCAATGGACACTTCATATATATAAACCGAAGTCAAAACTGCAATTCATCGACTGGCCACTAGAGGCCGGCTCCAAAAGAGTCTCAATTCAATTCCCATAGACCTCTATGTTAAAATGCACAACTTTACAGGGTTTACAGCCTGGCTTGAACAAAACGTGCTTTTGGTCTATATAGTTAATTTTGCCCTTCATGACAACTGTGAGGGGATCACATTTTTTGTAACTCATCCATTTAAATTATATTAAGCCTTAAAGTTCTGCATAATTAAAGGCGTGGCCTCTTGAGTGACGGTTGAACTGCCACTACTGTCACTAGAGTCGAGCTAGGGGGCGTGGTTTCAGCAACCTGCCACCTCAGCTTCACCCACATCCCGCCTCTTTACCCATTTTTATCCAGTCTATTATATAAACACATATTACATTCTATTTTTCCTTTTCCAATCTCAAAGTACAGGGACTATAAATATCCTGCAGTATTACTCTCTCAAAAATGAAAAAAAACACTGGATTTAGTTATGAGTCAGATCAAACTGATTATAGCTTATATTTTCTCTGCCTACCTAACACAGACAGAAAACATTCTTTCTCTTTATGATGTTATTTAGGAACTTACACTCGTGACATATATTTAGTTCAGTCACTCACACTTTACCGTGGGAATGTGGTCAGTAAGTTTTACAGCATTAGGACACAGAGGTCAGACACACAACCAGCAACACCAGAACACCACACACACATCAGGTCCTCACACACATGATGACACCTTGGCTTGAGACAACTTCACACCTCCTGACACACAAACTAAAGTTCAGAAAGTCACATTTACAGACAAACATGAGGAGTCTAAACATTAGTTATTTATTAAAAAAAGTCTTAGGCCACCACCACCAGACTTGTTGTTTTAGAAGTTTTAATGTCCATCCATATTTATTTTCCAATCTATTTCATTAAGATACAAACTGAAAATACAGGACAAATAAAAAAAAAAAATCAGGACAAAATGTCTTCTTTAGTCATCGTCTGTGTTTAGTGTGACCGCACTAAAAATTTAATTCTGGCCAGGTGGCGGGCAGGTGGCCTTAGACTTTTGTACAGTACTGTATACATATATACAGTACATATATACAGTACATATAGACTACACTTATAATTGGCTCCTTTAACAAAAATTATCTAATTTTTAGGTCACATTGGATAAAAGTGTCTGCTAAATGTATAATGTAAATGTGTGTGTTCAGCAAGCTGCTGTTTCTTCTCAAGTTTTACAAGCAATGACACGCACACAAAAATACACGTGATGGATTAATAAATATAGGCCTACTTATGAAAAATCAGGCCAGTCACACATAAAGAAGATCTGCTGAAGAGGTGAACTAAAGTTTAGGGTCTAAGAGAATCAGAGAGTGAGAGAGTTCCCACATTCACACATTATCTATAATAGTGTCAGATCACACACTCTTCCCTTCACACACACACACGCACACAAAATGTTGCACCTTTCATGAGAGACTGCAGAGTTCCCACACATACAGATTCATAACACTCTACTAAAACACATCATCATCATCTTCAATGTTTCATTCTTTAAAAAATTATTTGTACGCTTTAAACAGGTCCAGTTTTTGATTGTCTATTTGTCAGATTTCACAGTATTATCTCTCCAGTCCAGCTTATGTACAGAACCGGCGCACACACATCTTCACATGAGTGCATGACCTGGTCAAAGTGTGAATCTACACAGATTCTTAATGGACACAAATACGGCTTAAACTAACAATTCACAAACACTTTACACAGATACAAACCTCAACACATTCCCATCACAACACCTCAATGTGCACACAAACACAAAGCCACCTTTCCCACCATCACAACACATCATACACATGAAGGAAGAAAAGTGTGATAACTTGTTAAACAATGCTATGATAATGCTTTAAGTTAGTAAAATTAATTTTAATGATAATATATATGTGTGTGTGTGTGTGTGTGTGTGTGTCTGTGACATTCTTACTGGAAAATAAGCATCACTCATCTGCATCAACCTAAAACTTTGACTTCTGTTATTGTGCAAATCATATGTGCAAATTGTGATGTGCAAATTGTGATTTTATTTTGGGTAAATCTAGCAGCTCTATCCTACACAAACATCAAAGACCTCACTAACCAAATAAAGACAAGATTAAAATATTATTTCTACAGCTTAAACATGTTTTTAGATTGCTCTAGATTTCTGGAAATTACAATGAGGTCCCAAATTCAAGGAATTTTTTGCATTAACCTCTAGGGGTTGGTTTTCCGGACAGGGATCAGTTTAATAAGCCAGAACTAGAGCTCAGTTTAACTAGAAAATATAATATATGTTTTAACAAACATGTCTTACTAAAAACATTACCTGTGTGCATTTTAAGGCAAAACAAAAGGGCACTGATTTATTTTAAGATATGTAAATGCAAGTTGTTTTCAGTTTGGACAGCCCCTACATTTATTTTAGTTTAGGACTAGTCTAATCCCTGTCCTTGAAACCGCTCCTAAATATATTTAGTAAATTGTGACATTAACTCTGACAGTGAACTATAGACAGATAGACATATGTGGAAAAATACTTTATAACATGTTTTGGACTGGACACTCCCAACTCATGTCTGTGTGGATCCAGACCCTGAACACCATGGGGTGGTTTCCGGACAGGGCTTATCTTAGTCCCAGACTAAAATGCATGTCTGCCCTAAGTTAAAAACATCTTGCACTGACACATTTTAAAAGTATATTAGTGCCATTGTTTTGTCTTAAGATATACACTGGTATAGTTTTTTGCAAGGTTTGTTTGTAAAAACGACTTTGTCCTAATATAACTAAGGTTTAGTCCTGGATTAAACTAAACCCTGTCTGAGACTGAAACTGTCCCCATGTATCTATTCATATACTTTAATAGGATTAAATACATACAAATACCCCACAAACTTAAACATGAAACAATACATTTAAGAATAATTTTTTTGGTTTCTGTCTGTCCTTAATTTGTGAAATTCAGTCGATAACCATATATTTATTACACATATCAAAGTCACAATATCACACTGTTCATAATCACTGTTGTGAGAGTAATCTATATGTAAAAAACACATAATAAAAAAAATACCAAAACTCAAGAGTTGTTTTTTTAATGTTTATTTTAAGGAAATAAAGTTACAGTTACAATATAAGTTACAATTAACAATAAAATAATTTATTATAAATACTAGACATAATTTACATTGAATTTCAGAAAAAAAAACAATATATATTTTTTAAGTATATTTTATACATATATACAGCTTTTTACACAAAACAGATTAGAAGTGAAAGGAGGATTAGAGTCTATAAATAAAGTTGTGTTGAATGATGCTGGTCAGTTGAGTTCTTTCTCATCTTCTTCATCACTGTCATTTTCATCATCGCTGTCTGAATCCTCATACAGGCAGATTGTGGCCTGAACCGGATAATTCTGCAGGAGAATCTCTGCGTCCCGGTACAAATAATCAAAGCACTGAGATTTGGGCCAGAATAACCTAAAGATGGAGAGTTTGAAAATAAGTTAATGGATGATAGCAGGACATCAGATAAATGTGTGAATAGATGAATACACAAACACAAAATGCTTCAGAGTGATTTACGTACTTTACAGGATGTGTCATGATGGTACAGTGTTGATCATCAGCTCCTGTTAATGCTGGTTTCTTATAAGGCTGTTGAAAAAAAGATGATATGTTAAAATTATATAATTTTCTCATTTTGACACATAAATGAGTCTGTGGCAAAACGCCATAGGTTAAAATGCATAATGATACCAGTCCATACTTTAAAAACATCACTATGGAGACTCAACGTACCGAGTAAGTCGCAGCTTTGCGTTCATGACGCGCTCGACGCGTCCAGGGTCTCCAGGGCTGCGTCGCGTCCTGTGAGTTTGTGGCAGAGTTTAATCCGTTTGTAAAAGCGATTCGCTCCATAGTGTCCGTGAAAAGGTAAAGCAGAGCTGAAGAAGTAAATCCTTGTTGATTTCTGTTCGAGTGATGCTCAGACTGAAGCCTCGAGCCTTTATATACACGCACGAGCGCGCTCGTGCCAAACGGTTTGTTCACGCCTGGGGTCTGACACGCGTGATGGTGAAGGTGTGAGGTCACACTCCCGCAAACAACAGATGGTGAGCTGACACATTTCACCTTTAATATCTGTGGAAACTGCGCCGATTCGTTTATGCATACTTTTGCTTATTGCACATAAATAACCTTTTAGAATTTGATGTTTTAGAATTTGATCAGATCATTTTTATAGTCTTTCATCTATCGTCACCAGTGAATCTCAAACTATGAACCCACTCTTAAATAATATATCAACACAGTTTCATAAAGTCGTGCAATACATACGCCAGATTCCAATTTTGCGTACTCATTATAGTGCATTTTTTCGTGTCGTTTAATGTATTGATTTCTTCTTTTTAGTAAAAATTGTAAAAAAAACATTTTTTATTATGGCTACTTATGTTGGTTTGTGCATCAATTGCCCTTTAACTTAAGTAATTACAAAAACACAGCGAAACAACAACAACAGTCTTATGGTTTTACAAAACAGTTACGGAAATATCCTTACAACTGTTTACGTTTAAGTCTTGTTTTATGATGTTTAGGGAAAAAGACAAAAAAAAACTTTGCAAGCAAGAATGATTTTTGTAGTTTGATGCTATACCATTCAAAACGTGGGGTTTTAATTTATTTCGTGTATTTAGGTTCACGTAATGCATAACAGTTTGTTTTGTTTGTAGTTTGTGCGTACATGCTCGTGGTTTGTGTGCACGTGGCACGCAGCGAAATGTTCAAATTTACGTTAATAAAACCATGAATCGGTATGGAATATTAACTAGTTAGATCTGGCAGTAGTTGTGATCCCGAGGTGTAAAATCAACATTTGTTGAACCATTTGTTTCTAAGCACAAACCTGACGCGTGCCGATCTGCTGCGCCCGCGCTCCTGCTGTGACGCGTGTCGCGCCAAATGAACAGAAAGTTTCAGTCACTTCACAAGCAGGCAGCCAGTGACGATTCAATCACGTGCATTTCAGGTTTATCCTTACACCTTTTGACGTTTAGTTCCATTAATGCTCATAATAAATTCATGTTTCTATAACGGTAAACACTCATATCCTAATTTTAGTGTTATACAATGCCATTTATTAAAATAAAAGTTAAAAAATACATACATCAATTATTTAATAATATATTTGTAAAATAATTATTTTTTTAAACATTTTATTTCATATAACCAGCACACTATAAAGTGTGTCTGTCTGTCTTAAAAAAAAGTCCTACTTGACAGTCGTGTTTTTATTCCACTTCTGCCTGCAACCGGATGATCTCGCCAGTCCACGCAAACTAGTACAACTAAACACACCTAAACTCGTGATATAAATGGCATAAAAAAATAGTATTTGACCACTGGAGGTCACTGTGTACTTGTAATAAAATTTTAAAATTAATGTGTTGCGGATCTGTCTGGTGGTATGAGAGTGATGTCTTTATTATTTGTGTTTGTGTGCGTGCGTGCGTGCGTGCGTGTCACATAAAACATCTGAACTTCAGAGATCAAAAGAAATAGGCTATTAAATGAAATTATATAACACACTAGCCCAGTGGTTCTCAAACTGGGGCCGTGACCCCCCTGGAGGCCCTGAGATGGCGTTAGTGGCTTATAAGAAATACTCCTCAAACTATTATTTCACAGTAAATTGAGGGTTTACAAAATGTTAGGGTTTGAGTTAAGGGTAGGTTGGGGTATCTTTGATTAAAACATTGATCCAGGATCAACAAAAAATATTGATCCAGGATCACATCTTACTTGGTGAAATCACGGCGACCGATGGTGCCAGGGTGCCCTAGTTTAATGACATTTAATAAAATACATTAATTTATCAAGATTTTGCTTATTTAAACCTCAGAAAAATATGGCTACTAACCAAAATTAATACATTGTATACTTTAATTTGTTTAATTAAAATTTTAAGTCTTGTGATGTTTTATGTCATACATTTTCTTTGGGGGTGTCCACGAAAGGATGCATCGAACAAAAGGGGCGCCTTATTCATGCAGTGTGTGCGTGAGAGAGAGAGAGAGGGAGAGAGAGAGAGAGAGAGAGAGGGAGAGAGAGAGAGGGAGAGAGAGAGAGAGAGAGAGAGAAATAACTGAGGTCACAGTGTTATTTTCTTTCCTGGTGAGTCATGCATGTTTCTCCTTTATTCGTGGTTTTACTGATTCTTCCAATGTTCCTTTTGAATAGGTGCTCTCTGTTTTATGAATCACAGGATATTATATCTGATAAGAATAAAAGGGAAATTAAATCTTTCCTGCTACAGTTTGCTATTAAACTCATGGACAACCGTAACAAACATGCACTAAAGTTTGAAATCAGAAGATCTCTATGAACTCAAATATTTCTCATGAAACTTTCAGCTAGGCTGTCCACTTGACAGCTCAGTACTGAATATAATCACATACAAACATACAATGAAGACCTTACAGCAGCTGTAGTCATGTGGCCTCTCCCGCTCTCTCTTTCTCTCTCTCTCTCTCTTCACATGATGGTGGGTGTTTGTGATTTCATGAATTACGTGCAGCAAGAACACACAGAGAGAGAGAGAATGGAAAAGAAACAGAGACATAGTGAGAGAGAACGGTAGAGCATCCAAACCGTCAGGTGCTTCAGGTTTCTCTCAGCTGCTCCTTTAACTTCAGTATCCTCATGGACTTTCTGCCGATGAAGAAAATCAATAACGGATCCTGATGTTGTTCTGTGATTTCTGATGAGATGATGTTTTGCTGAAACATGACAGCACAAATAAACCAGAGTCGCTCAGGTGGTGATTATGAATGGCGTTATGAGTATTATGATGATGAAGAGCCTGTGTCCTTCGAAAGCCTGAAAGCAAACAGATGTGAGTATGTGATATGTTTATCCTCTTTTGTACATGACCACAATTTATAATGTAATAAAGAACAAAACCACTTCTCTCTTTAAAATACATCACATTCCTGTCAGAGACACGCGCAGTCTGACATACAGAGTGTACATCACAAAAATATGATAATTACTGGATCATACTCTATAGTGATGGATTGTGTTTTATCAGACTCTATAGTTATCGGTTTCTGGGTTGGTCTGGCAGTGTTTGTCATCTTCATGTTCTTTGTCCTGACTCTTCTGACCAAAACAGGAGCATCACATCTGGAGTGAGTAAACACAAGCACATTGACACTTGGAGTTCACAGTTGTTTAATTAAAAAACTTAATTTGTCAAATTAAGTCAGTTTTGCAAAATTAAAATCAGATACAAGTCAGTTAGTGACAGATAAACAATACTGAAAAAAATCACTGCATACAACAGAAGTGAAACCTTTCTGCCAATCTCACAGATTGTCTGGATGAAATGTTCTCTACGATCACAGTTTTTTTATTCATATTTGTTATAGTAGATTTACAGTCCATGAGTGTTTCCATAGAAACAGGGAGACGTCAGAAATCAATGGTTAATTAAAGTTGGTCTGTAATCTTGTATTCAAATGAGGAAAACCACTTCAGTTGCATAAATTAAATTAAATATGCTAGATTTAATGAATCATTAAAGTGTGCAGTTCACCTTCATAGAGCTATCATTTGATGTTTACATGAACATTCATACACCGTCACATAAAAATATATAGGACTTGAAGACGGATTTAACATGAAGTTAAGCTAGTTTGGAACAAACTGTTGGTTTGTATTTAATAATAAATATACACTTAATTATTTATACAATAAATTAAAAAAAATAAAAATGTATATAATGAATATATAAAATTAATATACAATTTATTATATGCGTTTCATATTATAGAAACTTAAAGCAACACTAAAGAGCTTTTTACCTTAAAATAACGTTTCCAAAAAAGTTTCAGTCGTTCATCCACTCGAAACAGGGTGAACGGCACTTTCACATTCGCTTTGCAGGCCTCTATCGGCCAAAACCGCACTAAAGAAGTTTCCAACTGTCGGGTCGCGGTCCTGTAGTTCGAGTGAAAACTACAAAAACTTGCTTTACGGCAGACCTACAATCCAATCAGAGCCAGCTTTGCTGCAGTATTTACGACAGTGGTAATGGACAATTCCGCTTCCAACCTGTAGGGGGAGCAAAGAGCAAAATCTCTTTAGTGTTGTTTTAAATGAATATAGAAAGAGCATGTAAAGTACCACACTAATCCTTCATCATATAACACAAACACAGGAATTTAACGGTTTTTTTTGTTTCTCATTAGTATTTCTGACTCCAGTGAAAAGCATCATGGTGACGGTGTGCAGATAGAGGCCGAATGTCCTCAGGCATTTCCTTTACATCCACTGTTTGACGAAACGCGTTCCCTGTTTCACTTTTACATTCACGAGGAAGAGCAAACTAATATCAATAGAGATGCTGTGATTGGCCGAGGGATGCGTTGTGGACGGGACCCCGTTGACAGTGTTGGACTCTGCTTGCAGGGCACAATAAAGGATGGCAGAAGAAACCAAGATGACCACTTTCTGTCCAACTTCAACATTCCAAACTTTGTCCAATCTGAGCACAGCTCCAGCCTAGACAATGACGACCTGCTTTTGTGTGGACCGCCAGTTATCACAGATTGCGAATCACCTGTCCTTAACAGTTAGCAGGACATCAGATTAGAGCCCAACTATTTTTCCTGTGATTATAATAAACATATACTGATCAGATACTAAAGACACACTTTAGATAAAGGTCCATTAATGAATCATTTAGACAATAAGAGAGTGATTATGATCTGTAAATTGTTCATTTGCAAGTGTATCAAATATCTTAATGTTTCTGTCTTTTTTTCAACTCTGTAGATTCACAATAATTTTCTGTTGTAAGATTAGATTTAATATCAGTGACTGTGTTTCTATGTGTGTCTTAAAGAAGGTTGTTTATTTCTGGTTTGCGTTAAACAAGACTTAAAGGTGCAGTGTGTAAATTTTAGCGGCATCTAGTGGTGAGGTTGCGAATTGCTTTTGAAACGCATAGAGAAGCTACGGTAGCCGCCATCGGAAAAACATGTAATTGACGGAGACAACTTAGCAAAAAAAGTTTGTCCGCTAAGGGCTTCTGTAGAAACATGGCGGCACAAAATGGCGACTTCCACGTAAGGTTTATTTAGATAAAAACGTCTCATTCTAAGGTAATAAAAACATAACGGCTTATTATAAAAAGGTCTTTATACACCCCTGATAATATTGTTTTGTATATTATTTTGCATTTCTGTCAAGAGATCCTTTAAAAAAATACACACTGCACCTTTAATGTTGACATCTGTTTTTCTGTTTTAAAGGTGAATACAGCATACGTTTTGGATCTCGCTTTAATGCTATGTATGTTTTTTGTAAATTAGTTTAAAAAGCTATTTTCTATATTTTGATTTTCATATTGCTGCTGTATGCAATTTGTTGTGATCATTTTTTTTTAAAGTTGTTTGCATACTTTTCTTATTCCTATTTATTTTAAAATAGAAGTCGTTTCTTCAGCAAATCAAAGTTGGTGTGTAAAGCCAGCCTTGCATTTTGATGCCCATAACAGGAAATGGACCAAGGTCACAGACAACAAGGTGTAAAGAAATATTTCATGTTTTTAATATTTTTTATAGTAATTTAAATTCAACTATTGTCAAAAATGTCCAAAAGAACATATGAAACCATCATGCATGCAACAATTTCTAAGAACTAGATTTTAAACAAAGATATTTTGATATTCTTATTTGTCATTGAACCATATATCAAAATATATTTAACATTTTCTATATACATATTTTATTATGTGTTAAAAAAAATGTATTTAGTGCTTTAATACAGAAACTCTGTAATTTTACATAAAATGTAATTATTGCCCATTAAAGTTAACATCCTAACAGCATTCAATGTTCTCTGTTATTATATTTAGTGTGAGAATAAAATGGACAGCATGCTAGACAACAATGAAATCTGTGAACATCGCAGCTGGTATATCAGCTACACGTCTACAGCACTGAGTCTGACTGTTAATGACTAAAGCAAACACTGTCATTACTTCCTCTAATAAACCAGAGAGAGAGAAATAACATTGCCCACTGGCTTCTGTGCAAAGCATTCTGGGTAAGCAAACCAAGGAGATTTTCCAAGAGACAAATTTGTGTGTAATGACTCAGGCGGCAAGAGTACATCACTTCTGAACGGAAGAAAGAGGAGAAAGGTTGTTGCCATGGAGATCAAGTGTACAATATAACATACTAGAAAAAGACAGCAAAATAACTTTCATTTGTACTTTTTCAAACAGCTGTTTTTTACAGCTGATCTGTAAAGTTATTATTACTTGTTATAGATGAGAGCTTGTTTATGTTTTGCACTTTGAACTTTAACTCTAAACATCATCCTAGATTCAGCCATCATTTGAAAGATTTAGATCAGACCAAAAAAACAACACAAACACATATAATTTTTGTATTAAGTTTAGTTTCATTTTATCTAACCTAATGCTGTATTTAAAACATGCCTGATGTTGCTACAGTCAAGAAAATAAAACATTATGGTAACACTTGTTTTTAGCTATTTCTACAGCATTTAGAGACTTAGTTCATGTTCATTTCTGCATTTACTAATACACTAATACACAGGATCTTCGAACAGTGTAGACTCCTCCAGTTTATTCCAGGGGGACACTTCTTCCTCACCAGGTTCTGTGGAGGGAGAGAGAGATAAAGACAGGTGGTTTTAATGCTTTTAACTGAGACAAGACGTGAATACGGTACTGCAGGGAAGTTGTAACTCAGAGGCTACCAGATTTATATCCTTAATGATCTTAAATTGTTCAATATATCAGGGCGGAAGGTTCACATTGGACAACCAAACCTATTGTCCCACGAGGTGTCCCTGAAAAATGAGCATCAGCGGTTCATCTTTGTCGTCTTATCGCCCTCTGCAGGTGATGATGGGATGAGTCCCAGATCCTCTCTCACTCTTCTGGAACCAATGCTGGACATGGATTGACAAAGAGACATTCAGGTAGTGAGCCTATGGTTTCTCTCTTCAGGTGAGTATAAACGGTAGAGATAATCTGCTTTATGGTTCTTGTCTTCTGGATGGGATGGTGAAGTTAAACCTTGCAAAAAATAATACCAGCGTGTACGGTCAATTATTAATACGGCTAGTAAATTAGCCAATATAACAGAGAAGGCGTCATAGGGTAGGCATTCATGGCTCATACCCAAATAAAGTTCATTAAAAGGAAAACAAAAGTGAAAGTGACATGGTTGTCAAGTAACACATACTTGAAATGTGACCATTTAACTCATCTCAATGAGATCTCAGTCGCAATATATCGGCTTTAATCTTTTCGAGCAATCATAAAGGTTGAACTGTGGCTGATACAATTATCCATCACGTTTTGAGCGCATGCACTTACTGCCAGACCGTTGAAACCATAATGCCCATTGAAACTGAGGGGGCATCTGTTACTTTGTTTCATGGCAAAATATGATGAGTTCGTTCTCCACATTCTGGACGCAATAAATTATTTATGAATTACAAAACCCAGACGCAACAGCCCTTCATTGTGCACAAGCGCAAAGATTATAGGTCAAAGTCCATATCTAGGCCTAGATTCACCACTAGAGGGGGCCCGGAATCATTATGTGCTCTGACTCTAAGGTCATATGATGCAAAAATTCGTTCCTTTTATACTTTTATATAAATTGGTTTGTAACAATTTACAACAAGGTTGTATTTGTTAACTATTAGTTAATGCAGCTAAGATGAACTAACAATGATTAATACTTCTACAGAATTGAATAATCTTAGTTCATGTTAATTTCGGCATTTACTATAAAATCAAGCATTGCATACGTAACTATTTACATTCATTTATGCACCATGATCTAACATGAATACTGTATTGACATTATCAATAATTGCTTGAAAACTTCACTGTTTGTTCATGTTAATGCATTTACCAATGTTTGCTAATACAGCCTTGTTACTAATACAACAATGTGCTTTCAATGTAATTACACAAATAATAAAACAAAAATAGTCAATTACAGCATTACATTTGCATCAAATGTTTCTTTTTATTCACTGTTTTTGCACTGTTGATCCTCACAGCCAACCACAGATGTGTAAAGTAGCAATAAAATAATTAATAAACGCTTCTCTTTTTATCTGTGTCAAGAATAACCCTTGACATTCTGCACTGATATTTTTGTAGAGGAAGGAAATTAAAGAATTCTTTAGTCAGGGCTGACGTTTGTAGATGCCCTTTAATTCTTTTTTTAACCTGTGTGGAAATTTTACTCAATGCCAATATACTAGGAGGTTGAAAGAATTTCCACATCCTAGAAGTAGCAAAAATATATCAATAAAAAGTGTCAACACTTGTGGTTCATGTAATGTCATTTATGCTATACGTTGCCCATATGTTTAGCTCTCCACAGATGAGTCTGGTATTGGCATCTCTTTCTTTAATGTGATGAACATGTCCTCATTGTTTTAGAAAGCGTGGTGTGCTCTGATTGGCCAGCTATCCAGTGCATTGTGATTTCCCGCTTACCTCAAACTTGATTTGCCGATTACCTTACCGTATTTTTTTTTCAGAACAGTCCAAGAAAAGAGATTTCAGTTGGAGACAATAACTTGCGTCATCGTAGATTTTGGGTTTTACCTTATGTACTAACACACCAAAAGAAATGTAAAATAATGAAAATAGGGGCGCTTTAAACAGGTGTGATGTGGTTTGGCCAGCAGGTGGAGTCAGATGAAACCCCAAATAACACAGAAGAACCAGCTATTCACTACTTTTATAACACAACAAGCATTGAACCACATTGTACACTTTTAACTTTGACTGTACAGAACTGCCTGCAGTTGAGATATTTCCAGCACCGACAAGATTTCAGTTATTTGCTTTAATAGACCTACTTTTTGTTTAAGTAAACATGTCAAGAGCTCATGTGAGATGAGGACGGCATACTGATGTAAAAGTGTTTTTTGGTGATGTTGGCACATGAGGATTTCTGCCTGCCATCTGGATTCCATTAGAGAAACTGAATCTGTGTGGTTAAACCGAGTCATGGCAGGCATAAGAAAACACTCTCCCAACACTACTGTACTGCTTCAAAACACCGCTCCACTACAGAGAAAGTCATTATGAATGTAACCGTACATATATATTCTCACATTTAAAGTGATTCACCTTCTGACTGTGTGTATTATAAAGTTTATCAGCCATACAGAGATACAGATGTGCTATTACACCAATAGAAGACACAGCAGTCAAAGATAATATCAAGCGTCACCATAGGAACCGAGTTACATCACAGTCTGTGGTCAAAAGGAAAATTTACTCAGTTTTACTGCCACAGATTAAATAAGTAACTAAGTACACACGCACGCACACACACACACACACACACGCACAGATATCTAATATACTTAAATACATTGAACACAAGACAAGTTTACATAGTGAAGTATATCAGATTTCTGTTTGACATTAAATACAAACTAAACATATTAAGAGTTTCTGCATACAGAATTTATGGTTACTGTTGATCAGATCTGTTAAGTGTGTGTTTGCTTGTGAGCGCGTGCATGTGTGTGTATGCGTGTGTGTTTGTTTTAGTTGGTAAGTAAATAACTACATGTGGATTCCTCAGCTGACACATTGTAGAAACCATCTGAAAAAGCTCTTAAAAGAGCCCCAAATATGCAGTTTGTGTACTTAAAGTGACTTTTAAAACCTGTTGGACTGTTTAAGTAATGACAAAAATGCTCTCAATAATTCAGAATCGTGCCGTTCGTACTTCTGCAGAAACTCTTGTGTTCAGGTGAAATAAATGAAAATAAATTCCCAAACTCATAATTTCCACTGAACTCCAACCTGTCTGTCTACAAACAGCTCAAGCCAAAGCATGTCCTTTCACACGTGCCGTTAAATCTTCTCAATTGTTTTCTTGATAGATTTCAGCTTAGTAAAGGATTTAGACTCTGTGTTGTTGATGACATCTAACTGTGGGTGGAGAGAAGCAGCACGCATAAATAATTCAGTGTGTGTGTGTGTGTGTATGTTGTGTGCTGTCAGACTGCAGCAGGAGTTGTCAGACTTTTCTGTGTCTACTTGCTGTCCGTCCATCTGCTTTTACAACAGCACAAACTGACCAACACAGGTAACATTAACACTCATTTACTAACGCTGGTTCGTGAGATTGTGTTTTTCCAGATATGTTTTTGTGGTTTTTCAGAGGTACGGGCGGCTGACCTGCAGCGTGCACAACCCTGATGTCCTGACATTTATTAAAGTCTGAACCTCTGAATCATGGTAAGCAGACATAGCTGAAATGCTTCAGCTTATACAACAGTGGGAATCAGTCGGAACAGGTCTGAACATGAACATTAATGATTATGGGTGTGATGTTTCATGTAAAGCAGGAAAATAATTAGCGGAGAAGCATTTGAATGTTCTCTTTCATTACACGAGGACACATACATGAGTTCTGATATGATCCATCTTTTCCAGTGAGCTGATATTTTCATCTCTGAATACGACTGTGAGTCTCTCTGCATTTATCTAAATATTTTTTTTGATTCAGGTTATAAACTACTTATAATAGAAATATAATACTAACCATTCTCATTCACTTATAAAAGTAAAGGTTTATGAGCTCATTATTTTTATTTTTTTAAAGAATAAAAATGCTTTACTTCTTCAAGCATCAAGTCAATGATACTCCCTGATAGAGAAAAATGATTAAAGAACCTTTATTTTTATTAGTGTAGTAACTTTATAAACCCAGTAAGCCTACACTGTTTTATTTGTAAACACATTAGTATGTATCTTTTCTAAAGCAGACAAATAACTTGTTGAGAAAGAGATAAATGTGTTTATAAATAAAAGTGGTCAAATGCATACTAACAATATATTTTTTAAGAATGTTTATAAAGTATTAAGTTACAAAATAACACACTTCTTCGCCGTTGTGGTTTTTGCTGTAACTTGAAGGTGAGGTTATAAAAGCGGTGCAGTTCTGGTTCTGAATGTCTCTTGTTCATTGTTCTGCTGGATTCGGTTCACCTGATCTGACTGAGAAACGCGATACTGTCCATACGCGACGCGTCTTTCTCTGTGCGCTACGGCAGCGCGCTACTGCGCTCCAGTGGCTCATAAATAATCGACGCGACGCTCGCGTTATTCAGCTGGACTTTCATTGTTGATGTGGATCACTGTCACTGTCGGAACTAAAAACTCGTTTCTCAGATTCTCGGACTGTAAGTTTCTCATGACTGTGCAACTCTTGAGATGGAAACAACAGCAGTAAGGTTTGGACACGCTGGACTCTGTGTGTTTCTCTTGATTTTTTTCATAACTATTATAGATATAAAAATGTCTCCTCAGATGCTGGATTTAAATAGACAAATATTAAACTGTATGATGATTTGGAAGTGAATCTTCCAGTAAGGATCTTAAGGAAGTTAAAATGAATAAGTGCAGAACTTTCTCAATTTGTATGTAATGATAATTTTGCCTTCATGCTTTGTGTTTTATAGTTCTGATGACTTTTCTGTTATTGTAAAATGCTATAAAAACACTTATGATAAACACTGCAGGTGTGTCCAAACCTTTCTCTGCATTAATGACAATGATTTATTTTGTGCATATATGGAGTATTTGTGTATTAAACTCATGCTATTGAAAATGCTAGTGCTAGTTTTGCATTTTTTTCTACTTAAATATCTTTTATTACAAAGTGTAATGTAAACAAAACAATTGAGTGAAAAGTTAAATAAATTTGCATGCATTAAGTATTTGATATCCTAGCTTAAATGACACAGAAGCAGCACAAACAAAACCTGATGATCCATGTTATCCAGCAAAACACTGCATCTCAAATAAGTTTTTTGAAACAAATGTAAAACATTGCAGCTGGGTTGTCGGTAACTTACCGTAGATTTAAATGTATGTTATTTACTAGCAAGAGTTTGTTCAAAGTTAAATAAATAATAAATATTAACAAGTCTTTATCTTTACAGAGTAAAACTATACAATAACAGCCACACGCAAAGCATTCTGGGAACCAGAAATCACCATCAACCTTTTTTGTTTTTTGCTTCAGATTTGTTTCCCAGAATGCTTTGCTTGATGCTGTTTTTGTTAGTTTTACTCTGTAAAGACAAAGACTTGTAAATTTTTTATGTTCATTTAACTTTGAACAAAATGTTGCCAGTAAATAACATAAATTTAAATCTACGGTAAGTTACCGAGAACCAGCTGCAAGTACACTGTAAAAAAATTCCGTAGAAATTACAATGTTATTGCAGCTGGGTTGCCGGTAATTTACCGTAGATTTAAATTTATGTTATTTACTGGCAAGAGTTTGTTAAAAGTTAAATCAATTTTAAATATTAAAAAGTCTTTATCTTTACAGAATAAAACTATACAATAACAGCCTCATGCAAAGCATTCTGGGAACCAGAAATCATCATCAACCTTTTTCAGTTTTTTTGCTTCAGATTTTGTTTCCCAGAATGTTTTGCTTCATGCTGTTTTTGTTAGTTTTACTCTGTTAAGACAAATACTTGTAAATGTTTAATGTTCATTTAACTTTGAACAAAAATAACCAGTAAATAACATAAATTTAAATCTACGGTAAGATACCAGCTAGTGGAGTTACAGCTGCAATAACACTGTAATTTCTACGGATTTTTTTACATTGCAGGAAAATCACATACTGTGTATAGATTAAATGCACTGTAAGTTGTTTGAATCAAAGTGTTTGCCAAATCTATAAATGTGGATTTTTTCCCTCCATTTTTCACAAAGCATAATGTATGATTCATTCTTAAGTCATGCTGGTGGTGTGTATGAATCATCAGGATCTCCCGCTACAGTTAAAAAAGCAAAGAGAAACTCTAAACCCAACCACATTTTCAGTTAAACATCACTCACTTCTCTCTAATTGTCTTGTTGTTTATTAAAGCATTTTGTAGTAAATTAGAAAAGAATGCAAAACAGACCTTTGGACCCTAACATGAAATATAAGAAAAGTGTAAACATGTTTGTGTGGGTTGGTGTGTGTTTATAGGCAGAGAGTCCACAAGAGCGAAGCCCAGGGGTCTTTAGTCGTATCGGCAGCTGGTTGTTGTGGGGTTGGGGCAGCCCATCGCCGAGTGGAGATGTGTCATCATCCAAAACACAACAAAACAGTCAAGAAGAGGCATCAGACGAGGACAGCAGAGAAAACAGCTCACCTGCCCCCGCCACTGAGAGAAACCATTGTTCAGCAGTAGAGGATCACACCCCTGTCCCATCAGAGATAAGCCCCTCCCTTACCTGGAATGCCAAACATTTGAGAATCGATTCTGCTGGAGGGGGAGGGTCGAGGGGTCAAACCTCTCAGGTGTATCTGGAGGAGACCGGTGAAGACACAGATCTTCTCTTTCACTCCAACATAAAACACAGCAAAAACAGTCAATCACTTAAGAGAAGAGAGCCAAATATCTCTCTCTCAGAACCAGCATCACAGGTTGACCTCCTTGACCAAGAGGAGCCAGACCAAATGGGCCGGAGAAGGTCTGGAAGGAAGAGGAGGGGCTCTCAGGGAGATGGGGGCGGGGCTCATTCAAAATCACCAACCACGAGTCAGCCCAGCAGCCCTGCAATAACCAGTTGTGCAAGAAGCCCGGAGACACTGTGGGCTGAGTCAGCGTTTGAGGAGGCGCCAAAAACCGTTCGCGAATGCTCCCGAGGGGAAGCGCCAAACTCACCTGAAGCAGGTAGCTACGAAGATACAGTACAAACAGAATGGGCAGAAGCACACCTGAGTGAGGACACCGTTGAACCCTTGGACTCGCCGGACGACCCTGTCCGCAACACGTTGACCTCTGCTACTGATTTAGACATGGATGAGGACACTGTTGTCAGACTGACAGAAACTCCTGAGTCCAAACGCAGAAGTGTCAAAGTTTCTCACAGTGAAAAGTTTTTCGCTAAGAAGGTCTTTGTCACCTCTAAGACCCCTACAGAGGATCAACATGAGAAGCTTAAGAGAGCCGAAGAAACGATGGACCATGGCCTGACGAAGACTGAAGACAGGGCAAGGTAAATTTACCAGTTTAACCTGTTTATGGCACATGTAATGAAAAGAAATTGCAAAACATTTTAAAGCTTCGAAGACTTGGGTGTGTTTGTGTTTAAACTTGAGTGAAACATGTATTTTGTTGTACTAAACTAAAACTTAACGTGAGAAATCTTGTTAACAGATGAATAGATACGAGGAATCACTGTGTGCTCTGTTGTGAAATCTGAACTCATTCTCATGGTCATGATCACATAGTTGAGATTCCTCTGAGCTGCAAAGTCTTATGTAAAAATGTTTTTGGGTTGGTCTGAAGAATGATTTTCAACAAACATTGAGTGTTTACAAAGACATGCCAGGTCTCTTGTGATGTTGGCATGTTTTGAAAATCCTTTAAAAATGCTTTCTACTGTAAAACATGACCAATAGCTTGAAAGAGATAAATTGTATAGCTCATTCTTAATGCAGTTATTATTCTATACATCACAAGTCTGAAGCCAAAAAATGTGCATGCCATAATTTGATTTGATGAGAAATGTTCGAGTTGATACTGAGATCTCTGACTTTTTATTGTAGACTTTTTGCTGTTATTTCATTGGCGGCTTTTTAAGCAAAAAAACTAATTTCTCATCTCATTTGTAATTTCAATTCTTTACATTTGTGATTGTGAACATTCTGTTTATTTAGTAAAACTTCTGTTGTTTTTTGTCGTATAACAAATCTTCCAAATAAATATTCACAATGTAGTAAAGAGGAGGAAGCTGATGGTCTTGGTAGATTTGTGGCCAAAACCTTTTAAGATGGCTTACTGCTAACACAAGCAGCTCTCTTCTAACATCAAACCATCAAATATATCAAATTTGTGCCACTCAAAAGTGCTCCTATTATGCTAAAGTCTGTATTTGTTGTTTTACAGATATTCAGACAACAGGCAGGATGGCAAGACGAAGGGCCGAATTGCAGACAAAATCAGTATGTTTGAAGGCCAAGCAACCAGTACAGCTAAGAGCACCACAAACCCAAGGCTTCTCGACATTGCACCAGGACGAAATGTGACGAGTCACCTCAAACAGTTTACAGAACCTGCGGATACACAAGCCGGTTCCACCGTTCCAAAGCAATCGATTAAAGATCGGGCACTGAATTTCAGCACAGGCCGGAAGGGGGACGAGACGTTTACACTGCCATCTGGGACGTCGGTGGTATCTGGGAAAACATCGAACGGTGGACATTTAAAGACAGTTGGTTATACTGATACATCTCAGGTTTTACAATCTACAGCAAAACCATTTACCAGCAGAGATAAACCTACGGTTAAACCCAAACCTTCTTCAAGCGCAGACCAAACAGATTCCAAATCCCACAATGCAACAGAGATTGTTTCTACGTTGTCAAAAAGCACAATTGGCTTAATAGTTGAGGATAAAGAGAGTTGTTTTCTGCCATCAGTTTCAAAACCATCTGATGAGACCCAGCAAGTCAAATCTCCGACTCGGACCGGCTCAAGATCCAAAAAGCGAAGAAGCAAAGATACGGCTCAGCCGCTCAGCCCCACCAGCAAGAACAAACCAGAATCAGTTCAGGAAGTGAAAGACATAAAAAGCGATTCAATGCCCAAAATCACCTCAAAACCTTTTACAGATGAAAAAACCTCAGTTGAAAAAGACAAATCTAACAACTCTGTTGAGGAGATTACAAGTGTAAAACCTAAAGAGCAACCAGAAATGTTAAGAGCAGCAGATGTGGTGCAAAACACAGAAAATACACCAGACACGGACCTAAAGAAGATAAAAACTTTACAAGCGAATGCTAAGAGTTCCAAAGAGATCAAAAGCATTGATGAGAAGGAGAGAGATAAAAAGACTTTCGGCTTTAAAACTAAGACAGTGACCTCCACACCTCAAATGCAATCTTCACCACCTTCTATATCTGAAGAGAAAAATGCCCAAACTGAAAATAGCTACAGTGAGGACCAGACAGAACGAAAACACTCGGAAACCAAAGAGCAAAGGACAAACAGCAACAAAACACCATTGGTTCAGAAGAGCTCAGAAAGAGAGAGATTGAAGCACAGAGGCAGGATTGTAAAGAAACTGTCTGAGGAACTATTGAAACTAGATCCACCTGGGACAGGTGAAGATCGACCATCATTCCCAGATCACCTGAAGGGATCCAACTACTCTGAGTTAGCCAATAGCAGCTCCAGGAAGGATGTCATGCAGAACAGAGAAAGTGAGACAGATATAAAGGTGTTACCTGAGAAACACGCCGCTACATGCGTGTCTACAACAAGAAGAACCAGTAGCGTAAAATCAAATGAGGAACAAACCCAGTCAAAGCCAAGCCACAAAAATGATGAGAAAGATTGTTTGACTGAGACAACAAGTCAGAACAAAAACAAAGACAATGTGACAAAAACAATCCACCAAAGCACTAAGAGCAAAGAACAAACGGCAGCAGCCGATGAGAGAGATTTAAACCAGGAGGGAATCAAATCCAGCACTGAAACTACAGTCACTCTTAAAACCAACACAAAAATTACATCTGTAGTGAATAGAGATGTAACAAAAAAGACCTATGGTGATCAGCAATCTGGAGAAAACATACTTTGCTCTAACGATAAAAATACAGTTTCTGCAATACAACCTAACAAAGGGAATCCTTCTGTCATTGAGATGCACACCTCATTATTCTCCAGAGCCAATGAATTATTCACAGAGCAACCTGATCAGGCCGATGGGAAGGCCACTACTAAACCAGCATTAACAAATCAGCCACCTTCTAGTTTATCAGCATCACTTAATGAAAAGACCACGCCTCCACCCTCAACTACTAAAAAGGCCACACCTCCACAGGACTCAATTAAGGAAAAGATCACGCTCCCACCGGCTTCATCAGATAGAACGACCACACATACTACTGAAACAACTACAGAAAAGGCCACACCTTCACCAGACTCATTTAAGAAAAAGTACACGCCCCCACCGCCTTCATCAGATAAAACGACCACACCTACACCTAAAACAACTAATGAAAAGGCAACACCTACACTAGCTTCTTCTGAGGAAAAGCCCACACCTCCACCAGCCTTATTGGATGTAAAGGCCACACGTCCACCAGACTCAATTAAGAAAAAGACCACGCTCCCACAGGCTACCTCAGATAGAACGGCCACACCTACACTTGAAACAACTACGGAAAAGGCCCCACCAGCCTTATTGGATGAAAAGACCATACACTTACCAGCATCAACTATTGAAAAGGCCACACCTAAACTAGCCTTATTGGATGAAAAGGCCACACCTCCCCCAGCATCAACTATTAAATATTACACACCTCCTCAGGTTTTAACGAATGAAAAGATCACACTTCCACTAGCTTCTTCTAAGGAAAAGCCCACACCTCCACCAGCCTTATTGGATGAAAAGACCATACACTTACCAGCATCAACTATTGAAAAGGCCACACCTAAACTAGCCTTATTGGATGAAAAGGCCACACCTCCCCCAGCATCAACTATTAAATATTACACACCTCCTCAGGTTTTAACCAATGAAAAGATCACACTTCCACCAGCCTTATCAGAAGAAAAGGCCACTCCTCCACCAGCCACATTAGAAGTAAAAGTCACACCTCCACCAGCTTTATTAAAAGACAAGGCCACACCCACACCAGCATCATCTGTTGAAAAGGTCACACCTCCACCAGCCTCTTCTAAGGGAAAGACTACGCCTTCAGCAGCCTCTTCTGAGGTAAAGGCCACACCTCCACCAGCATCGACTAATGAAAGGAACATTCCTCCACCAGCATCAACTATTGTAAAGACCACACCTCCTCAAGTTTCAGCCAATGAGAAATCTCCAGCTCTCATTAGTATAAATAAACCTCAATCTTCAGACCCAGCCACAAGAAAAAAGGAATTTGTCCGGAAGCCCTTGATTCTTCCACAGATCCCCTCTGTACCTGGACGTGTCTCCCTGAGCGGGGACTCTCCATCCAGCTGGCTGGATGTGGAACGCCCTGTCAGGCAAAAGCAGTCTAGTCCAGACCCCAAACCAAAGATGAGCTCTTCCGTCAGTGAAACTGACCTGCTGGAAGCTTCCAGAGAATTCGACCCAGATGACTTTCTTGCCAACGTAAGGAGGTTAGCAATGCCCTTCACTGTTCCCCAACGCAAATACAAGCAGAATCGCCTGCAAGCCCCTCCATTCGCCATGCCTCCCATCAAAGAAGACCACGAGAAACCCTTCGATCCAGAGGAGTTCAAGTTTGGCCTGAGTAGAAGGAGGGAATTCAATTTGAATCCAATCACCTCCTCACTATCCAGGGGTCAAAACTCAGAGGTCAAGGAGGAGGACGACAAGCGTAAACGAATAAACCCTGAGAGGGAGAGCATCATCAAGAGGTCCGTTCTCTTCAAGAGAGCTAAGACTGGGCCAGAGGAGGAAGAAGAAAAAGATTCAAATGAAGAGCCAGCAAAAGCCAGGTCTCGTTTGGAAAAGTCTACCATTCTCAGCAGTCTGCGCAACACCAAAGAAACAAGACGAAAAGAATTTTTAAGCCTCACTGAGAGTCCTACAGATGTGCTGTTGTCATCCAGCAATGCTCCTGAATGTCCACCCTCAGAGACAACACATCAAATGCTTAAGTTACCCAATCAAGACAAAGCAGCTGAAGTTACAGACAGCACAATCTCTACCCAGACTTACTATCAGGGTAATTTAAAACCTGTCAAAGATGAAGGCCCTCGAATAACACCTGACCACAAACCATCTTTGGCTGACCGGACGCTCACCAAGGCTGCTGACCCTTCACCACCCAGTTTACAGATTAATCTACAACCTAAAGATAATGGGCCTCTCGTGACACCTGACCCCAAAACAAGCTCAGCAGGACCTACAGCCACCACAGTAACAGACACTAAGGCTCCTCCGATGCTTCCATCCTTTGAAGACATCAAGTTGCCTGATTACCTGGAGAGGTTTCTGCCAAAGGAGCCTAAAAAAGCTCAACCATCAGACAACATCCAATCATCGGTGAGACTTCAACCGCACACATGCTTAGGGACGATCACATGTGTACCATTTTACAGTACTCTAACTCATCTACTGCTCACATTAACTCATCTGTGTGTGGTTTGTCTGGTTAGGTATCTAAGGGAAGTGTATCTGTACCTGGTCTTGTGGCTTTGAACAAGGCTGTTGATGTTCAGACAACCAACAACGTTCCAGAATTTCCAACTCCTCCTGTGAGCGTAGGTGTCCGTCACTGTACTGTGAATGTGTGTACAGTATGTGTATGTGTGTTGTTCAAACATGTCTGTGCATGTGAAAGTGAGAGATTGGTACTGTCTGAATGGTATGAAACATTCAAGGGACTCAAAAGCCATCAGAACAGATCCTAGCTAAACATTCTGAAGTATTTGTTTAACACTTTACATGCATTATCGTCACAATCGCGATGACCATTGTGATTTATATTGCAGATTCCAGTTGCTCGTGGATTCCATCGCCGCCCTGGAAAGGTTGGCCAACAATTCAGACTCATGTGATCTACCGAAGAATTTAAAATATTTAAAGCTTTTGTTTATTTGTTTGTTGTAGGTTATTTATATTGCAGCATTAGTATGAGAACTGTCAGTAATTCAGTCTAATTGCGCTTTTCCTTTGCATAGTACCCCACGGGTAAGGTCGTGTCAGCTCACCTAACTTGCCTTGGTTAGCTATTCCATTAAGTTTAGTATCACTTCAGGGTGGGAGGGATTATAGGCGTGTCCTTATATTTACGCTGCCTACTGCTGTGACATCATACAAAAAGTGGGAACGAGCATCATTGAAATGCAGTGTTTCCTATACATTTATTTATTGGTCAGTCTGTTACAAAATCAAAATTGACCACCACAAATAGATATAGTTTGCTCATAGCATTTATTACTATACCTCTGTCTCACATGACAGTTTCTGTACAAACACCAGTGCCGTCACAGTCGACCGCTAAGTTGCAAAAATGCTGTCCATATATGCGGACGTGCGCATCGTGGATGTGCCACCGCAAACTGCAAGGAAAACACTGGTATGATGTTCCTGATTCTCATCCTGTGGATGTTTTTCACCAATAAAAGGGAGTTTGGGAACTTACAACAAAGCACAGATGACAAAAGGTATGCAGAGCAATCACTAAGGTAAAGCTAATCTTGTGCTTAACAATGACGCTGGTAGTGACGATTCTCTCAGACCAATCGTGATCTACTGTGTTTTTACCTCACGTTTTAGTATCAGTTAGCTTGCCAGGAACCCCAACCGAGGTGGTACTAAAAAAAGTATCGGGTACTACATACTGTTCCAAGTGGAAAAGCCCCCAGAAATAAGCTGACCCGATCCAACCCAAGGGGTACTATGCAATGGAAAAGCACCAGAGATTTTTGAAAAACGAGATTTTTGCACCAGAGTAAACAGTCCATGAAGATGTTTTGTATATCTTTTCTGTCATTCAGATCATGATATTTCAGCAGCATCAATTCACTGGTCAGTCATTTGAGTTCTACAGGGATGAAGTTGATGCTACACATCTACAGCTCTCCAGTGTCATATCTATTAAAGTGATCAGGGGCTGGTAATACACACACATACATTACAAACACACAGTCGGGCATACATGGTTTACGGGGACAATTAAATAGATGCAATGTTTTTTATACTGTACAAACTGAATTTTCTATTCCCCTAACCTACCCCAATCCCTAACCCCAACCCATACGGCAAAAAATATATATTTTTAAATATTTTTAAAGGTTAAAATTAAATATATTTATATAATATTATATATTAATATAATTTATTTATTATTATTTATATAATATACTTTATAAAATTAACTTTTATTTAGCATACATTTAAAATATTGTTGGCAAAAAATTGACTTTTGTCATATGGAGTGTAAAATTAAATATGTTAATATCCTTAAAATGCATTTTAAATATATGTTGATATATGAATGTTGAAACTAAATAAATTTCCAAATATTTAATTGAACATTACTTTCTACAAAATGTATTTAGCATATATTTAACCTATTTAACATCCTAAGACCTATTTTTGATGTTTGAACCATAATACTTCATGTTCAATGAAAAATATTTGGTTATTATATTTATTGGTTCTTCCTAACCCCAAAATAGCTGGAAGAAATCTGAAAAAAGGACAAACCAAAGCTTGGTCTTAGGAGGTTAAAATATATTTTTGGCCAGAGAATTTTTTTTTTTTTTTTTTGCTGTATGGGAACCATCACAAAAACCTGTTGGCAATCTTTAATCTTTGAAAAAGTACCATCCATGTTTATAGCATTATAAACATGTTATTATACTTTATACACTTCATTAACCACATATACTAACCCACACACACTAACACCTTTTCGTGTGTGTAGTTTAATGTATGTTTATTTTACTGTGGTGTGTTTCAGCTGGATACTGTATGAGAAACCAGGATTTGAGGGGCGATCAATCCCTCTAGAAGAGGAAGAGCTTGTGGAATTACCTAATGAATGGGCAGAAGAGGCGGGACAAACCTCTGTTCCTTTTGTCATTGGCTCAATTCGGCTGGCCATCCAAGTAAGCGTTTCTGCTCAATGCACTTACTATATATGTTATATTTTAGACTTTTGGAACTGAAGAGAGCTATGGATATCATATTCATGTCACGTCCTGATAGACAATAAAGCCAAATGAAATCCCACCAGTTTGTTTAGACATACTTAGAAGAACTTTATTGTTATTGTGCAAACACAATGATACTGCACATGCGACAATAATTATCTGTGTGTAAATACATTTCCAGAAAGTTAACTCTCTGCATGTGTGTGTTTGTGTGTAGGACTATACTCCACCCCGGATCGAGCTGTTCTCAGAACCTGAAGGCCGGGGCAGAATCTCAGAGTTTGTTCTTGACACAGAGGAAATAGGTGCCTTTGGTTTGCCTCTGAAGACTGGATCCATCAAAGTCCACAGTGGAGTGTAAGTGCACACGCACACACACTTAAAAACTTCACACAGGTGTGTTTGACCAACTGAAAGTACGACAAGTCAACTCTTTTGCCCAAAATAGTTAGTAGATCTCAGATTTTTAAAAATTCCTGACCCAAGAATAGTTCATAATGTGCCACATCACAGAATGAATAACCCAGCTTGTTGAGGAGGAGATGATACGTGCTGTTACATTTCAAACAGACGTTCACTAAAGAAGGAACCTGAGATAGATCACATAGATCTGAAGATGAGTTAGTTTGACTTACAGCCATAGCCAACCACATAGGAAACTTTATAACAACATGATGAAATCCACTCTGAACATCTTAACAACACACTGGTAACCATCGACAACATCCACAGTAACTCTATAGGAAAGATGAAGTTTTATAAACATCTGTGTGTGTTACATCAGTTTTATTGTTTTGGAAGGTCAGAGATGATGGTGATTCATGTGTGTGTGTGATTCACAGGGATTAGTCACACACTGAATTATAAAACACTGACTGATTTTGATGTCCCCATGAGGAAACACGCTTATAAATCAAACAGAATGGTGTTTCTTGAAAATCTGAAGTAGCAGAAAGTTTTTTGTGACGGTTGGTGTTAGGGTTTGGGTTAGGGGAAGGGAATAGAATTTACAGTTTGTACAGTATAAAAAACCATTACGTCTATGGACAAAACATGGAAGCCAGAATGTGTGTGTGCACAGCAACTCTTTTTTATATGTTGCCCTTTAGTGAAATAATATGTTTTTAGTAAAACAGAAGAATAATAAATGAAGGATAAATGTGAGAAACAGAAAGAGAAAATAAAAGAGTTTGATGTTGGGTGGAGCTGAATAAACTCAACTGTCAAACAGTAACTACCATATTAACCACATATTTACACCGACAGGTAAAGTGATTAACACTGATTATCTCTTCATCATGACAATGTCTTGGTGCCAGTTACCACAGCACACTTTCAGGGGTCTATAGTGGAGTCCATGCCTCGATGGGTCAGGTCTGTTTGGGCAGTAAAAAGGGACCAACACAATATTAGGAGGGTGGTTGTAGAGTTATGCCTTATACATTTGAATAAATCTCTTTATACCACGGGGCTGTTGAATGCTTTATTCTGATTGGTAGAAAAATGTTCCACAGGTATGCATTATTTTTTCTGATGAACACACACCTGACCTGCCAAATGTCTTAAAATAACCACAAATGTTTGTGGTAACCATGGTATAAGCCGAATAATTGACTATGGACCTTTGAATTATTTGAAGTTATACTACGGCTCCGTTGAATGCTTGAATCTGATTGGCAGATGAACGTTCTGAGGTGTCCAGATATTTTCGGGGAAACGCATGGCGAACATAGTTTCAGGCAGCTCTCTTGACCGCATTACAGTTCCATATCACTTCACATAGATAACTGTAATAACGGACTAACAAAAACAACATGACAGACGATTTTTCAAGGCAATAACAGCGCTGTTTAGAGACGCACAGAGGTAGCCTCGTGTACAAAAACCAGACGAACCCCTTTAAATATATGTGATTGATGTCTTGAAGTGTGGTAACTGTAGTATAAGCGGAATAATTGATTCTGGGCCGTTGAATTAGTAAGGAATAATTGACGACGGGCCATTGAATTATAAGAAAATAATGCACACCAAGGTGGTAATGCGGCACGATGCAAGTGTGCATTATTTTCAAATAATTCAAAGGACCAGAGTCAATTATTCCGCTTATACCACGGTTACCACAAACATTGCTCTGGTGCCTATTTTTGAGGCATTTGAAAAGTTAGGTGTGCGGTTTACAGAGAGATGATCAACACCCGTGGAGCACTTCTCGGCCGGTCGGAGTGCAGAATTCAACAGACCCTTGGTATAATTGAAAAATAATGCACACCCGAGGTGGTGATGCGGCCACGTCGCGAAGCAGAATTCAACGGCCCGTCGTCAATTATTCCTTACATAATGCACACCCACAGTGTACCCGCATTACCACCTTGGGTGTGCATTTTTTTCAAATAATTCAGTGGCCCTTCATCAATTATTCTTATTTATGTTTATTTGTCTGTAGATGGATGATATACAGTGATCCAGGGTTTCAGGGTCTGTTGGCGGTGTTGATGACCGGAGAATATCCGTATCCTGAAGATTGGGGTTTTCCAGAGGTGGGGTCACTGAGACCTCTACATATGGTGAGAAATCACAGTACACACTAACAGTAAACACTTAAATCTGCAATGAATTTTCCTTACTGTTGTGTGTCTTCATTGAATGCTATTGTTTGCAGGGTGGTGTGAAAGTCCAAAACCCAAACGCTGTGAAGGTACGGTGTGTTTCTGCCTCCATTTGCATTGAGGAATATAATACTGACTGAAATCGAAATAAGACCCTTAAATGACATATACCTGTCTGTCTGTCTGTCTGTCTGTCTGTCTGTCTGTCTGTCTGTCTGTCTGTCTGTCTGTCTGTCTGTCTATCTGTCTGTCTTAGGCGGTGTTGTATGAGAAAGCAGGTCTGCAAGGTCGCTGTGTTGAAGTTCAGGGAGATGTGTTTTCTTGCAAAGGGATAGACAGGGACTCGGGGGATCGAGACAGTCATGGATTGAAATCTGTGGAGTCCCTGAAGATCCTCAGAGGCCTGTGAGTCACAAAAAAAACCAACACCTGGCAAATCCATTGACTAATTCTTCGTCATTAGATCAACACAAAGTCTTGTAAACACTGTAAAGCTTGCCAAATTGAGGAAATTAAGGAAGCACACTGTTAGTGAATGTATGAATGTGATGTTGATGTTTCAGGTGGGTAGGATATGAGCAGGAAGGTTTCGAGGGGCAGCAGTTTGTTCTGGAGGAGGGAGAATATTTGGACTGGAGAGATTGGGGTGGAACGGGTCAGAATCTTTTCTCTCTGCGGCCTGTCATCACGGTGAGTCTTCGCAAAACCTCATTTAGTCGGGGAGAACAACATGAAATACCCTTCAGATTTCATGTTCTGTGATTTGACAATAGCAGGAAATAACAACGACCGAATCAGCGCCTAACGCTTTGCCAAAATCCATAAACTCTTTCTAATTTAAGACATTGAAGGTCATGAAAATGCTCTGAATTCATCTGATGTTCTGCAGGACTTCTCTTCTCCTCACATGAAGATGTTTAGCAATTTGGACTTCGCAGAGCGGGGTGTGAACATTGACCTGCTGGAGCCACTGGAAAACCTTGCAAACACAGACTACGGTTTACAGACGCGCTCCATTGAAGTCCTGTCTGGAGCGTGAGTCTGATCTTTTAGAGAGATAGCAAGCAGAGGATAAGCTTATGACCTCAGAGGTAGATGATAGGAAGTGCCTCGTTTATTAACTGACACCCTCAGGGGGTTCCTGCATTATTTGGTTATTTTAAAGTGTGCTTCTCATATGGGTCCAAAACACCATCAGTCTGTCTGTCAGTATTTGACAAGCCTGTATTAGAAATTTGACTAAAGATCTTAGCTTTACTAATTTCACTGTTAGTGCTTCCAGAAAAATAATTATAGTCACACTTCATAGCTGTCAGTAATTCATTTCCTGCTGCTCAGGTCACGTGACACACACACACACACACACATGCACACACGCTCGTGCACACACAGACACACAAATGCCTCAGGGTGTCATTTAGAGGAAGGAAAGCCGTTTGCCAGAGAATTCACATGTTAAAATCGATGTGGTCCTCAGTTATTACTGGAATGTGTGTGTGTGTGTGTGTGTGTTTGTGTGTGTGTGTGTGTGTGTGTTTGTGCTGCACAGTGGGCACCGCCTTGCTATGCAACACAGTGTCTATAAACAGATACAGGCCTGTTTATGATTAGAAGTTGAAGTAATCATTAAAAACAAAAAACACAACTTTGTAAGAGCATGTGATGAATGTATGTGTTTGTGTGAGACAGACTTGCATTTGTTCATATGGGCGTGCATGTGTGCAGTTGCGTTGTTGTGTTTGTGACATTTAAGCATTGAAACAGCACAAAAATTGAGCTCTGTTCTTAATAGTGTTAGCACTGATGTAATGTCTGTAGGAATGTAATGTTGTGCATTAGTTTGAAAGATTAGTTTGACCAAAACTAATTCAATCTGTCATCTTTACTCATGAATGACTGTCTGCCTTCTGTGTGCCTTCTAAGATGTTTGTTGATCTGTGTCCGTCAAGCTTTTGAAAGATCAAAATACACACAATTCACACATCATAAAAATTATTCATATGACTTTAATACATTAATTCCAAATCTTCATCTGAAGTCATATGAGCAGCCCTTTTTTAATGTCTAAGTGCTATAATCTGGTCCCCAGTGGTTCTATCAGTCTAGAAAATGTGAAAAAGATCAACCCAGTAACTTAGTTTTGGTAAACTATTCACTGCAAGCATGTAAAAAAATAGGTCATTGAAATTTGGCTCCACTTGTGATGTGAAAAGGTCAATCTTATTATAATAATACAGCCCCTTAATCTGCACTATCCAACCACAACACTGCCATGAGTTTCAATTACAACAAACCACTATTATGGCGATCAGTGTTTGTAGTTCATCAGCTCATTTGCATTTAAAAGGATACACCCCAAAAAGGCACATTTTTGCTCACACCTACATAGTGGCAATTTTAACATTGTATAATAAATAATCTATGGGGTATTTTGAGCTAGAACTTTACATATCGTCGCTGCCCGATGAAACTCACGTATGTCCAAAACGGTTACTTTTCAGGAAGTGAAAAAAACACAGTATATCAGAAGCAGTTGAATGTAGCGTTGTCATACTTGGTACGGCATCTTTACATGTAACCATATTCTTGCCAGTGTAATGATATAATCCACATTTGACCAAAATTGAGTTTAAATGGACATACGTGCATATTTTACAGTAACGGTGGTCGATACACGTTCTTCCGATAATTAATTAGAATGGCCAAGTCGCGTTTTATATTGACAGATGAATACGCTCAGTTTATTAAATACGCTTAGTTTATTTAATATTAATTATACATTTATTAAATGTCTCTTGCAAACTATGAAGGGACAATGAATCAATACACTGACATGGTAATGCTAGACAGATACTTTGTTTGCACAGTCCTATCGTAATTTTGTCACTCCTAGACGTATGTCTGGCGTCAGGGGAAACGTTTACCTCAATAACGGAAAGTCATTGTCTCACAGGCTATGTTTATTCGGCTATCCAGTGCTGAGCTTCGATGAAACTTCACGAGACCGGTGAGATGCTTCCACAGGGCGGGAGATACGAGGTGTGATTGACAGCTTTGACACCAAATGGATATACGTGAAAATCAGATGACATGATTTCACAACTTTTCATTGGCCATTTAGATATGTAAAGCATATTGTATACGGAAATGAACCTGGACATTCAATCCGTCGAAAAATCTCAAAATCGGCTAAATGGACATACGTGGTTTTCATCAGACAGCGACGATATGTACTCTGGGGACACCACAGATTTATTTTACATTTAAAAAAGTCTTGTGAAATGTCCCCTTTAAGGAACAGACAGTTTACACTTCTGATTAAAAGTCACCCTGTATTCAATAATTTTATTCCTTAAAACTCATAATTGAGCATCATAATAGCATATGTAAACGTTTTTCCATGCCTTAATACAGCTTGAATGTAACCTTGCCTCATTTAGTTAACCCTAGAGATGCAACAATACAGTTAATCCAATATTATAATAATAATTGTGGCATCCCTATACATGGATCTATAAATATGCAAATTAGTCCCCATCTCTACTCTATGATGCACTTGAACAACAGCACATGGCCTTGCCCCTAACACAATTCAAGCATTTATTCAGGTTGTATAGTAGCTGTATTTAAAAGTTGAGAGAGACGGCAGCCTTCATGCCAATGGGCGTAGTTTCAGCATGGACAGTGGACACACCCCTGACCAAGAATGCTGCCTATTTTTCCAAGATTTTTATAACTTATTTTATTTTCTTGTTTTTTTATTATTAAACTTTGATTGGGTGTTTAATAACACATTTTTCTGTGGTGTGACAAACTCAAAACACATTAAATATCTGACTTTACAGGGACTTTAAAATAAATCATTTTAATATGCTAATTTTTTTTAGTAAATTTAAGCTAAGATTATCTGTTATTGTTATTTTTTATTATTATTTTCCTAAAATGTATAGTTCTCAAAGTTAGTTTTATGATAAAGTTGTTTTACACTTTCAGATCATATTTAGGATTATACATTTAAATGCCTCTATCAAGTAAAAAACAATCAGCACAATATTGTAATTGCAATAAAACTTAACTCGCAAAAAGACAATGATTGGTTGTACCATCTGCTTTTTTGAGTGGGGCAATCTAAAACGCTGTAAAAAAAATGCATCGTTGCAATGTTTAATTAATATGAATTTTAAAAATACATTATACCTGACTCAAAAATATGCATTACATCTATTTAAAAAAAGCAAGCTTGTTTTGTCACCGACCCAATTTGTGAGTGTGTTTGTGTTGTAGATGGATTGTGTTTGAGGAACCCGGGTTCTGCGGTCAGCACTATGTTCTAGAGAAAGGTCTGTACAGCAGTCCTGAGGATTGGGGTTCATCCAACAGCCGAATTCTCTCAGTCATGCCAGTTATACTGGTGAGAAACATTTTCTGCTCTCAGTTTTCTCTGTATTTGTCTTAAAATAAACCTGAGATTATGTTATCCATCAATTCTGACTGTATGCCAACTGTTTCATTTTATTCTGAATTATATTTTAGGAAAATCCGAGTTCTTCTCACTTCAAGGTGAATAAAGGAGATTTTATTTTATTTATTAAGTTTTAAATGATAAAAATCACTTATGACAGTGATATCTTGTGTATGTCATAGATTCAGATGTTTTCAGAGCCTGAATTCAGTGGTACATCTGCAACAATTGAGGATAAATTACCCAGAATGCCTGAAGGCTTCATTATGTCTTCTTGTAGAGTTCTCACTGGAAGGTACATACATGAGTTTCTCCCTGATTTTGTGTTTATTTAATTAATTTGTTTTGTGTCTATTTGATCTA